>NC_136737.1:28586633-28749133 GCF_936440315.1 Barbus barbus | reverse complement strand
GGAGAACATAACAAATGTTTAAACAGAGAAATTTTACAATTTTATCCACTAAGTGAGCTCATTTTTGCATTTATGCATTTAGCAGACGCTTTTATCCAAAGCGACTTACATTGCATTCAAGTTACAGTTTTTAAATTTTTATCAGCTCTTGCTTTCCCTGGGAATTGAACCCATGACCTTGGCGTTGCTAGCGCCATGCTCTACTATTTGAGCTACAGGAAAGCACATTTCAAATTTGATGCCTGCTACAGGTCTCAAAAAAGTTGGCACAGGGACAACAAAGAAATTTTGAAAAGATTCAGCTGGGAGAACATCTAGCAACTAATTAATTTAATTGACATCAGGTCTGTAACAGTATTAGCTATAAAAGAGATGTCTTAGAGAGGCAGAGTCTCCCAGAAGTAAAGATGGACAGAGGCTCTCCAATCTGTGAAAGAGTGTGTAAAAAGATTGTGGAATCCTAAAGGCTTTGTAAATCTCATCATCTACAGTGCATGACATCATCAAAGGTTCAGAGAAACTGGAGAAATCTCTGTGCGTAAGGGACCTTTGTTGAATGCCCGTGGTCTTCAGGCCCTCAGATGACACTGCATCACTCATCAGCATTATTCTGTCATTGACATTAATAAATGGGCCCAGGAATACTTCCAGAAACCACTGGCGGTAAACACAATCTGCTGTGCCATCTGCAGATGCCAACTAAAGCTCTATCATGCAAAAAGGAAGCCATATGTGAACATGGTCCAGAAGCGCTGTCGTGTCCTGTTGGCCAAGGCTCATTTAAAATGGACTGTTTCAAAGTGGAAAAGTGTTCTATGGTCAGACGAGTCCAAATTTGACATTCATGTTGGAAATCACAGACGCCGTGTCCTCCGGGCTAAAAAGGAGGGAGACCTTCCAGCGTGTTATCAGCGTTCAGTTCAAAAACCAGCATCTCTGATGGTATGAGGGTCCATAAGTGCATACGGGCAGCTTGCATGGTTTGGGAGGCACTATGAATGCTGAAAGGTATATAAAGGTTTTAGAGCAACATATGCACCCCTCCAGACGACGTCTATTTCAGGGAAGGCCTTGTGTATTTCAGCAGGACAATGCAAAACCACATACTGCAGCTACTACAACAGCATGGCTTCGTAGTAGAAGAGTCCGGGTGCTGAATTGGCCTGCCTGCAGTCCAGATCTTTCACCTATAGAGAACATTTGGTGCATCATTAAACATAAAAATACATCAAAGATGACCACGAACTCTTCAGCAGCTGGAAATCTATATCAGGCGAGAATGGGACCAAATTCCAACACCAAAGCTCCAGAAACTCATAACCTCGATGCCCAGACGTCTTCAAACTGGTTTGAAAAGAGATGCTACACCATGGTAAACATGCCGCCGTCCCAACTATCTTGAGACCTGTAGCAGGCATCAAATTTTAAATGAGCTCATCTTGTGTATATAATTTTAAAATTTCTCAGTTTAAACATTTGTTATGTTATCTATGTTCTATTGTGAATAAATATTGGCTCATGTGATTTGAAATTTTAGTCTTTTAGTTTTCATTTTATTCAAATTTTAAAAATGTGATTGTGTTCATACACTGCCAACATACATTTATGTTCAAACAACATGCAAAACATCCAATGACCCCTTTAACTATTAACACTGCATATATGAAAAAAACCCACCTGACCCTAAAAAAATTCTAACAAAAGGTTTCTCAGTTGTTTTTTGTAGTATTAGGTGTTCTTAACAACATACTAAAAGTTTACCAAAGTTTGACCACTAGAAAGGTGTAATTTTCAAGATGGTGTCCAAGATGGGCAGGACGCCCTTAATATATCCTAACTCCTTCATTATTTGACCTAGCCAAGTAATCTTGGTGTCTAACCCAATGTTTTCTTGGTCTATGAATCCATTGGACTTGTCTAAATTGCACTGACATGATTACATACTTATGGAATATATGATTTTGTGAGATTACTGTAAGGTTTTATCATTGTTTGGGTGAACCAGAGATGTAAACGATTTAGCCTATGTCATGTAACTCCTACTCAGTAAGTGTTTTTGGACACACACCCTTTTTTTTTTTTGCTAAAACACAGACTTGACATTCAATGTAAAAGTTATTGCACCCAAAAATAACTTAAATTGGAGTTGTATAACTTTGATCATAAATAACTCTGAATTAGCCCGAACAGAGGCCTGTGTGTGAACCCTCTAAAATGGTCACTCATTTCAATTTGAATAAGGTAATACATATGTAATGCATCCTCTATAGATGTTTTGAGTATAAAGGTGGCATTATACTTATCCCAACAAAACTAAATTCACAATTTTCAGCAATTCAGAAGATGGTGGAAGAGAATACTGACATTTGATATTGCTTGTCTCATTGAAATGTTGTTGGTAGCACAGTGTATACCATTTTGCTCAAACAAAATTCATCCTTGACTACTTAAACCCCCCACCCCCCACCAAGATTTCTAACACATGAAAAAGGCCAACAATGTGTGAGTGTGTTAAGAGAGGATGACATTGTTGAATTAGCTTGAGAAAAAAGTACACTCCAAATGCAATTTTGACCATGAGTCATGTTGTTGTAAACCAAGAAACTTGCCCCATTTGCTGTAAAAACTTAAGAGATGGCTCTGATGTCGTTGAGGTTCATCAGGAGGGAGCTGATGGAATCAACAATCAACCGAAACATGAAACGTTTTGTGACGTAAGACCTGGCTCTGTATTGGCTCTCTAGCCTGTGGAAAAGCAACCGGTTCTTAAAGGGTTCGCCAGTCGAACTAACTAAGAACCGGCTATAGCACTGGCTCTGAACTAGCACCTGGAACTGCTTTGGTGGAAAAGGGGTACTTGTAGACCATGTCAAGTTGGGAATTGTGAGAATCACTATAATCAACCTCTATGGGAGGAAGAGTGTGACGACTAATGGTAAATCTAGTGAAGGTCACAGTGCAAAAAAGTATCAAATATAAACCAGAATAAGAGGAAACAACTGAAGAAAATAGAAAAGTATTAAAAAAAATATATATAAAAAACAAAAGGCAAAAAAAAAAAAATTATAAAAAATATAAAAAAATATTTAAAAAAATAAAACACAAATAAATAAAAGGGGTAGCGGTACTGAGCCTTCACGTGGCAGCCCTGTTTTGACAAATTTTACAGTACCACACAGTTTTAATGAATTTATTCTTTATTGGAATCTAAAGAATTGTTATGAACCACAGAAACTACCAACACTAGGCAAAACAATATGAGAAAGGAGAAATATGCAATTACTTAAGGGGAATTGTACTTATTTTTCACATAAATATGCTTGTAACCAATTGATTTAATATATAATTGTACTTGTAATCACTTATCTATAATGCAAATATGCTAATTAGAATATTACATGGCCAAAACATGTATCAGGCACCAGTATTCCTGGTCTAGGAGGAATACAAAGGAGTAATGGTCATTTTAAGGACCTGACAGCCGCCATTTTGAAAATGGGGCCTTTCTTGGAGTCAAACTTTGGTAAACTTTTAGTATGTTTTTAAGTACATCTGATACTACTGTAAACCACTGAGAAACCTTTTGTTAGAATTTTTTTGGGGTCAAGCCATATTTGCAGCTGACTAACACTGGTTTGTAGTGCAAACAATGTTACCGTTTATTGCATGTTGTTATTCTTCTCGTTATTTCTCTACAGCGGCTAATGAACCGGAAGTCCCACATGGTCACAGAAAACGCCTTACTTTATGGAGAGAGAATTGTGTCTTTATTACATGCGCGAAAATAAATGATCCGAGAGAAAAAAAAATATTTGAGAGAAAAGGTTTTCATACCAATAGCAAAAAATAATAATATTTGAGACTAAAAAAAGTTTTGAGAGAAAGTATTTTCTCATAGAACATAAAAAAATATACATTTGAATTTTTTTTCATTATTTCTGAGAAATAAAATCTCTCTCAAAATACTTTGAAAAAAACTCTCAAATATATATTTTTTGCTATCAGTGTGAAATCATTTTCTCTCTAAAAAAAAGTGTTTTTCTCAAAACGCTTTTCTTTGCTCTCGATGCAATTTCTTGCTCTCGTGTCAGATTTTGCTTTCACTGTGAGAATTGTGTCATGGGCGGGGCCACGTTCCTATTGGCCAGTCGGGTGAGCATCGTCTTGTCTTGGGAGTCGAACTGAATCATTACACCATTGCTCGGTTCACCTGCATGATACCGCCTCTGCCTTATGGCTAGTTTAGTTGAGCACGGACACTCCAATGTTTGGGTAAGATGATGACACACAGCTGGCTTAGCAAGTTCAGCATCACTGAAGATTAAACATTAAAAAATAGCACTCATATTCAGGAATGAATGTGTATTATATTATTTGCTTGCTAATCGCTAGTAAAGCTAACCAGCCATCATGCTAGGTAAACTTGCAAACTCACCTGGTTTATATACTATTTTTAAATCAAATGCCAAATGAATGTTTTGATTTAGATAGTTTCACTGTAAGTGAAGTTTTCACTAGCTTCGTAACGTTAGTTCACTGACAACCGGGGCAATTTCCCCTTCATTATCACAGACGTATCGCCTGCGAAAATTAATGCGATATGGCTCAGCTTGTCAGTGAACTTATGGTAGTAAATGCCGCTCCATCTGAAAGCAGGTGATGGCGATTTACTACTAATCAAGGAACCGGCTTTACTGACGAGATGAAAATAACAATGTCATCTGATATATCGCCCAGCCCTAGTTCATCATGTACAACCTCCTGTACAGTTTTACTCCATGGACTCAGAATAAACTATTTTGTTTTAAGGTCAATATGATACATTTTCTGTTTGAACCTATAACTGAACTATAACCTAAAATGATTATTATTAATGTGTTTAGCATCTGTATCTCTCACTATAGGTAGGCTATAGAGCAATATAACTCTAAAATCTTTGCCTTAGACTATGCAATTTAAATGGAGGAAATACAGATAAGTTGACATGAAGGCTATGCATATGTGAAATATATGCTATAAATATAGCAGCATAAATTTAATTACCATGACAGTACAGGCACAAACATATTCGTGGGTTGCTAATGTAAGAGTTAGTCCTAGACCTGCAATTTACCGGTACCTTGTCAGCTCTAGACCTCGGCTAGATGGTTACAAATACAGCAAGCCCTGTGTAGCTGAGTTTGCAAGCTACATGTGCAGTGTAGCTAAACGTGTAGTGCAACAACCATACAAAGACTAACTTATTTTAAACAAAACTAGGTGAGATACTTTCAAACGGTATATCAATAACTGTCTAAAGTTAGATAGCTATAGGGTTGCCACCTCCCATGCATACTAACGTTAGTTGATAGTTGTACAGGAGGTTGTATATGATGAACAAACAGTTACTCTTCAGGTGCTTTGAGGCTAGCAAGTGCAAAGGTAGAAACTAGCTCACTACTCACTAAATAAGGCGTGAAACTATCTAAATCAAAACATTCATTTGGCATTTGATTTAAAAATAGTATATAAACCAGGTGAGTTTGCAAGTTTACCTAGCATGATGGCTGGTTAGCTTTACTAGCGATTAGCAAGCAAATAATATAATACACATTCATTCCTGAATATGAGTGCTATTTTTTAATGTTTAATCTTCAGTGATGCTGAACTTGCTAAGCCAGCTGTGTGTCATCATCTTACCCAAACATTGGAGTGTCCGTGCTCAACTAAACTAGCCATAAGGCAGAGGCGGTATCATGCAGGTGAACCGAGCAATGGTGTAATGATTCAGTTCGACTCCCAAGACAAGACGATGCTCACCCGACTGGCCAATAGGAACGTGGCCCCGCCCATGACACAATTCTCACAGTGAAAGCAAAATCTGACACGAGAGCAAGAAATTGCATCGAGAGCAAAGAAAAGCGTTTTGAGAAAAACACTTTTTTTTAGAGAGAAAATGATTTCACACTGATAGCAAAAAATATATATTTGAGAGTTTTTTCAAAGTATTTTGAGAGAGATTTTATTTCTCAGAAATAATGAAAAAAAATTCAAATGTATATTTTTTTATGTTCTATGAGAAAATACTTTCTCTCAAAACTTTTTTTAGTCTCAAATATTATTATTTTTTGCTATTGTATGAAAACCTTTTCTCTCAAATACTTTTTTTTCTCTCATGAAATGCTTTTTTGCTATCAGTGTGATAACTTTTTCTCTCAAAGTTTTTTTTTTCTCTCGGATCATTTATTTTCGCGCATGTAATAAAGACACAATTCTCTCTCCATATTACTTCCGCATTGAAAAACAAGGTGGATATGTTTTTAACATCCTAAAAGCTCTATACTCCAAAGATAGCCTACTACAAGCTACTCAGTGTATTCAGTAAGTGTCATGTATTATGAGTCGCTTCAGAGGCATAAGTCCTTGCAGCTATTACATTACAACACCAATAAAGTTGACACAAAAAAGGAAATTTACTTTTGGTACTTACAAGTACTTTTAAAAGCAAGTTTGTACTTTTACTTAAAAGTATGGAGCAATGGAGTAATATTTGTCCAGCAGTATCTATACTTTTACTCGAGTAATGGAGTTGTGTACTTTGTCCACCTCTGGTTTCATCAGGGTTGGAGATCTTTGCAGTAAAGTAGATATCCAGGAAAAGGTATAGATTTGGTTTTAGAATTGGGTGCAACAGCGCCGGTGATCTTTAGGGGAACTATGTGAAGGTGAAATAATAAATCAAGTGATCAAGACCTGATTATTAACTGAATTTTCTGAAGATGACAAACAAAGCTTTTTTTTTTACTAATATTTTTGACCAAATTTTCCATTCAGCAAGTATTTGAACAAAAGACTTTATGTTTATGATTTATTAAATGGAGTAAAATTGTACATTGACAATATTGGAGACTTCTGAGCTCCCCCAGGAAAACATGTAATGAGGAACAGGAAAAATACCTACAGTAATGAACAACTTCTGCACTTCTTTTGTAATTTTAAATAAACACACATTTTATGTAATTTTATTCTGGGGTAAATAAACATTTTGATGAATTGTCCAGTAGATGGCTGCAGTGATCCACACATGCTGCTCACTATAGACCAGAGGCTGCATGCAGAGCGCCCCAATGTGTTTGTTTTGTTTTCATCAAGGCACAGGTTTGTCTGTTTTAGTCTATTTAATATTATGTTGTCCTCTCTTGCATGTGACATTGTATCCATGTTTACCTGATGAAATTATTTTTATAGTTATTATTGTTTTTATTTGTAAATGTGATTGATATTCTGTTGATGTTTTGTGTCGTATAAAATAAAATGAGTGAGTTTCTGTGACAGCTATGATGGGCTGGCTTTAAAACCTGCTGTATATAAACTCCTGCGCTCTCACAGACACAATATAGGAGTTAGTGTGCATAATCTGTGAATATTTGATTTATGAATTCATGTCAGGCCCGAGGGTTAATATCAATAAGGAACCATACAACCAGAAGCAAAAGCACATGGCTAATTTGAAAGGTTTGCATGGGTAGAGCAGAAAAAGAATTAACTAAAAAACATCTTGACTACAAAAGGATCAGTTATTAATACTTTGTCTGAAAGCAAAAGCAAAAAGACCTTGACATCTGCTGATTCATCTGTATTTTGTGTGTAAGGTTGATTAATTGTGATCTGAAACTGAAAAACATGTTTTATATATGAAGTGCACACAAAACAATTTGTTGTATTCATACTCTATAATAACTTTCCTTTTCTTTAGCCAGACATTTTTACTACTATTTGTTTTATACTATGATATACAACCACTAAGAGGAATCTTAATTTATGAATATTAATGGATTAATAAAACATTTAGCAAACAGTTCTGGCCCACTTGTTCAGCCTTGGTTCAAGAAGTGTTCATTAGAGTTATAAGACTGTATATGGCGGTGAATAATATCATCACAAACTTTTATTTGAAGTATGTATTTTTTTAATCAGACAAAAATAATAATTGTGTACTTAACATCTTCCTATATCCAGACTCCCATAAAGCATTGTGAACAACATATAGAAATAAAAAACAGCTGTAAATATTAAACCAGGGCTCCTCAAACCTTGCCCTGGAGGACCAGAGGCTGCAGAGTTTAGCTCCAATCCTAATCAAACACACCTACCTGTGATTTTCTAATGATCCTGAACACATTGATTAGCAGCTCAGGTGTGTTTGATTAGGGCTAGAGCTAAAAGTATATGTCATGGGCCAGGTTTGAGGATCTCTTCATTAAACTATTGACTTATATATTTATATACATGTGTGTGGTTTAGTGCTTAATGCACTTATTATGTAATTACATATTGACTCCACTAGAGGGCAACCTGGGGTTATGGTGTGGGTTTTTGGTTGGACTAACTTGCTTGAGTGAGTTAGCAGCAGGAGCTGCTCGGTTCTGTTCTGTATTAATAAACATGCAGTTTTGATATATTATTCTCCGTGTATGTAGTCTATCGGATACACTGCACGAGAAGAAACACTACAATGTGTATGTGTGTGCTTATTTATTTACACATACATACATAGACACATACAAAATGACATACTTTAGTTCAGTTTAGGGAGACCGACTCGGTTTAGGATGTTCGCAGTGCTTTAAGAGTGGGCGGAGCCCGGCAAAGCTGCGATTCTATGATTGGTCGACATTTCTATATAGGATTATGGGTAATGTAGTTCTTCAACAGAAATAGCACAATTAAGCGTGGTTTTAAATCACATAACTGGAATGACTGCTTCTGCTGAAGTATATATACTTTATAAACAACCACGAAGCTCATGTTACATCTGTTTTTACAAGCTTATATTTAGTAATTCAAAGTCAATTCCCTTATGGAGAAAATGAAAGGGATTTTTTACTTCCGGAAGCAGAATATTGAACTTTATAGGCGAGCCTAACAAGTCTCTGTTGACATCTCTCAAAACAATTATTTATATATGACATAACGCTTCAACAATGTTTGCAAGCAGCGTCGGGACCATAATTAATATTGAAAAGCTTAAACTTGGGCCTCGTGGTGTTGCACGCGGACTTCAGTGAAGTGCACGAGAAAGTTCATTATACACAAGCAGGACGGTTTCTCTTCAGATACAACAACAGAATAATAATAAACACCATATACTTCTACATTGAACTGTGACACTACTTGTCAAGTTTTCTGACAGAGTAAATAAGGACTGCTTCTGCGAGACTGTCTGAACATCTGCAGCAAAACAAAGTTGTCTAGGATACATTTTATATGCGTTATATCACTTATTTATTGAGCCAGATCATTTCAGATTTGGCCTAGCCATGTGAATTTTTGTAATTGTGTCCCCAAACGTTGTCAGTGTTTAGAGGTGATAAGTGTGTTGATTATTAACTGCATGGCAGCTTTAGAAAATACCAGAGTTCACATTTTCCTTTCACCACATCTGTTGTCTTTTCTACAGACGGATCACAACCAGCCGCATGTTTGCAAAAAGAAGCTCCAGTCTTCTGTGCAGAAGATCAGCTGCTTCCACATGGAGAAATACAACTCAAAGTGCTGGATATAAGTGGCATTTATCCTCCCATTGCCACTCCATATCCACATATCCACTCCAATGATATCTCAATATTTCTGCTCATCCTAAAGTCTAATTGTACGACTAGTTGTTGATTGCATTGGCAGGTCTTATAGTGCAGGGCTCTAATGGGGAATATCCATACCTGACACCGGAGGAGAGGGTTGAGGTGGTGAAGAGAGTCAAACAGGCGCTGCCACAAAACAAGTTACTCATGGCTGGATCTGGCTGTGACTGTACGTCTCTCTTGGGTATTTATTTATATATGCCAGATGTCCTTTACACACTAGATAACATTTGTTTTGTTTTCTTTGTCTATTCTTTTAGCCACCAGAGCCACGATCCAAATGAGCCAGCAAATGGCAGACGCCGGTGCTGACTTTTTGTTAGTGGTAACACCTTGTTTTTACTGCGGTCGAATGGATAGCCGAGCTCTTATCAACCACTACACTAAGGTAGTCTTGAGTAATTGTATTTTTGTGTTTAATCAAAGACTGTTTTCTCCATTGTGATCAAATGGAACTGTGGACATTATGCATATCGTTACGCTCATTTGCATTTAACTTAGTTAAATCGTGGTTCACACTTTGTCTCATTAAAATGCATTGTTGCTTTCTTCGATTCCAAGGTGGCAGATTCCAGTTCAGTGCCAGTTGTGTTGTACAGCGTGCCAGCAAACACGGGTCTCGACCTGCCTGTGGATGCAATAATTCAACTTTCTCAACATCCAAATATTGTCGGCCTCAAAGACAGTGGTGGAGATGTAAGAGCTGCTATAATACACACTTAATATATACACTCACCTAAAGGATTATTAGGAACACCATACTAATACTGTGTTTGACCCCCTTTCGCCTTCAGAACTGCCTTAATTCTACGTGGCATTGATTCAACAAGGTGCTGAAAGCATTCTTTAGAAATGTTGACCCATATTGATAGGATAGCATCTTGCAGTTGATGGAGATTTGTGGGATGCACATCCAGGGCACGAAGCTCCCGTTCCACCACATCCCAAAGATGGTCTATTGGGTTGAGATCTGGTGACTGTGGGGGCCATTTTAGTACAGTGAACTCATTGTCATGTTCAAGAAACCAATTTGAAATGATACTTCTGCTGGAAGTAGCCATCAGAGGATGGGTACATGGTGGTCATAAAGGGATGGACATGGTCAGAAACAATGCTCAGTTAGGCCGTGGCATTTAAACGATGCCCAATTGGCACTAAGGGGCCTAAAGTGTGCCAAGAAAACATCCCCCACACCATTACACCACCACCACCAGCCTGCACAGTGGTAACAAGGCATGATGGACCCATGTTCTCATTCTGTTTACGCCAAATTCTGACTCTACCATCTGAATGTCTCAACAGAAATCGAGACTCATCAGACCAGGCAACATTTTTCCAGTCTTCAACCTTCCAATTTTGGTGATCTCGTGCAAAGTGTAGCCTCTTTTTCCTATTTGTAGTGGAGATGAGTGGTACCCGGTGGGGTCTTCTGCTGTTGTAGCCCATCCGCCTCAAGGTTGTGCGTGTTGTGGCTTCACAAATGCTTTGCTGCATACCTCGGTTGTAACGAGTGGTTTTTTCAGTCAAAGTTGCTCTTCTATCAGCTTGAATCAGTCGGCCCATTCTCCTCTGACCTCTAGCATCAACAAGGCATTTTCGCCCACAGGACTGCCGCATACTGGATGTTTTTCCCTTTTCACACCATTCTTTGTAAACCCTAGAAATGGTTGTGCGTGAAAATCCCAGTAACTGAGCAGATTGTGAAATACTCAGAACGGCCCGTCTGGCACCATGCCACGCTCAAAATTGCTTAAATCACCTTTCTTTCCCATTCTGACATTCAGTTTGGAGTTCAGGAGATTGTCTTGACCAGGACCACACCCCTAAATGCATTGAAGCAACTGCCATGTGATTGGTTGATTAGATAATTGCATTAATGAGAAATTGAACAGGTGTTCCTAATAATCCTTTAGGTGAGTGTATGTGTGTGTGTATATACACTATATTGCCAAAAGTATTGGGTCACCCCCTTCTAATGAACATGTTTGACTACTTTAGTCATTTCTATGAGTACAAATCTTAATGTTTAAGCATATAATGATATTCTAGGGAATTGTGTTCTTCTAATTTTATAGCAACAGTTTGTACAGAACCCTTTTCTATTCTAACATGACAGTGCCTCTGTGTATAAGGCACGGTTCAAAAAGACATGATTGATTCAGTCAGTGTGGAAGAACTTGACTGGTCTGCAGAAAGCCCAGTCCTGATCCCAGCTGAACACCTCTGGTGTGACTTTATATGCAGACCTTGTGCCAAAAACTCATCACCAAACACCAATGACTTGTACAGACACTATAAGGACAAATGTGTTGGGACCCCCTTCTTTAGAACAGAAAAAAGGCACCAACAAAACTGTGGCAACAAAGATGGAGACATAATTCATGTATTTAAAAATTGTATTTCCATTTTCGTCCTCGTTTTGGACGTGTCTAAAATAACAGTACCCTTATGTACAGATCATTGGTTTGTATTTATATATACATAATAAATATACACATTACACACAAATGTTAAGTAAACTAAACTTTTATTCTGGATGCGATTAATTTCGATTAATCGTTTGACAGAACTATTTTATATATATATATATATACAGTATATATTGTGACACGTGTCCCGAAGCCTCATCAGCGTCGCCCTGGTAACCCACGAGGAACACCTGAAAGTACTCATCCCAGGCTGATCGGTCACGGCTGCTGGCAAATCAAGCGGCGGCCATATAAGCCGCCGCCAACCCGAACACAAGTGAGTGATCACTCCAGAAGACTGGATGTTAACGTCTGTTCTGATCTTCTCCCACAGAAAGCCCGTGACCGATCAGCACTGCCCCGCACGGACACGCCGCTCTGGGAGCACCAGCACTACCAGCACTACCAGCACTACCAGCACTACCAGCACTACCAGCACTACCACGGATGAGCACCCCGGCACGTGGTTTCTTCACTTTTATTAATAAATCCACCCTTCGGGGACTTCCCTGCCATTCTCTGTTGTCGTGTGATTCCTCACCCCGCCACAATATATATATATATATATATATATATATATATATATTACAATTGAAAATGTATTTATTTTTTGTTTAATTGATTGTTTCATGAATGCAAGTCTTTTTGTGTCATTTATTTCTTCTTCTATTCTGCTATTGATGTTTGACAGTCTGAATTCTGCTGATCTGCTTTGAAAGTCATTCATTCAGTTTTTCTCCATGAGTTGCTTCTCATTTGAAATGCTCTCAGACACAAATGAGCAGAAACAAAATTCAAGGGAAAATAGATTTGACTTTCTCTTTCGGTCACTTAATTATTTCCTATGGACATTGTTACTTTTTGTTAAAGTACTGTTAAAGGACTTTGTTAAAGTCGCTGTATTATAAATACTAATAATACTATTATAAATTGCCTACTTCTGTAACCAAATTAGGCATAAAAATAATGCATAATAATTGTTTTTTTTTTTTCCTGTTTACAGTCTCTGTTATATTTCTGCCTCTTTTTCCACTCCCCTTTATCACCTTAAAACACTAATATTTGATAACTGACAGATCACCAGAATAGCTCTGATTGTGCAGAAAACCAGATCGCAGGATTTCCAGGTTCTTGCAGGATCTGCTTGTTTCCTCATGGCTGCATACGCTGTCGGTGAGAATCAGTTTTTAATCATCTTTACACCATCTAATATCTTTCAAAGTATTAATCCTCTTATATTCATGCACCCTGCCATTGTTTATTTAATGTTTTAAATAATCAGTATATAAGTAATAATCAGTCAAATAATAATAAAAGTTAAATAATCATTCTAAATAATCAGTATTACAACACATACTACTACAAGTTGTACTTTAAAATTTGAATTAACTTTTTTTTTTTCTTCTTTATACTAGGCAACAGTTGTGGGAGTTTTGATGTAGATCTACTTAATATCACAATGCAAAAATATTTAAATGAACCTTAAAAATAGGCTTTATTTTGACTTAAGGCTAATTATGACCTAATTTGGAGACACTGCAGTTGATTTGTTTGTCTGTGCAAACTGTTTCAAATTCCTCATAAAATACAGAAAGTACATTAAGAGTAATCATTTACACGTGACAAGCTGAACACCTCAAACAATTTGTGACCATAATAAAAAACAAATCAAGCTAATTGTTGCCGTTCACCTTGAAGGGCAACTGATTAATGCACATTGGCAGAAATAACAGTAGAAAGACGGTCCCTAATACAAACATGTCAGTCCTAATACAACATCCACCTCATTTTTCTCATAACAACGAAGTTTGATAACTTACTGGGAAACAAAACTACAGTTAATCAGATGGCAGTTTGTGGGGGAGCGTCTAGGAAGCCTGTCAATTAATCAACACAATCAAAGTCACCTTAATATCTGTCAAAAAGACTCACTAGGCCATTATCATGAGCATAGCTGGTGTCAGGCTGTCAATCAAACTGTTGTTTATGTGGGAGGGGTCTGTAGTGTGTCAGTCACAGAGTGAATGAAAGTTAGCAGTACTGAATTTCTAAATGTTTTTACATGGTTATTCGAATCAGAAGCGAAATATGCACAGATTTAAGTTTTCCCACTTACAAGTAAAATAGTCCAAACAAATATGAACCCTGGAGCACAAAAGCAGTCAGAATTAGCACGGGTATATTTGTAGCAATAGCCAAAAATACATTGTATGGGTCAAAATTATACATTTTTCTTTTATGCCAAAAATCATTAGGATGTTAAAATCATTTAATCTTTAAGATTACAAGAATAAAATTGCGTTTTAGCTTTTTTCTCAAAATATTACAACTTTAATCTTCAATTTATAACTTTTTTTAACGAGCACTAAAACGCTGTCGTAATTATGGACTATAGACTTGAATTTTGACAAAAAGCAACAGTTTAAAGTTAAAGTCTTAATGATGGATTTGTTTAGTTTTTTTACAAACAAGGCTTCAAACCATTGCTTCCAGCTGAAAGGTGAGTCCATAATCCATAATAACGCTTTCTCCAGTGAAAACGTGCTCTGGTCTGAATCAGGAGAGAAATCTGCACAGATCAAACACCATTTACAAGCGAAAGCAGTCCAAAACGGCTCTAAACAAATGGGTGGATTTTGATGTGAGAGACAACAGGAGATGGACTTTTTCACTGGAAGAAGCGTTATAATGGATTATGGACAGTTTAAAGATAAAAAGGTCTTAATGATGGATTTATTTCTTACAAACACACAGCTTTTCTCTTCACAATACATTAACTGATGGACTGGAGTGGTGTGGATTACTTGTAGATTATTGTGATGTTTTTATCAGCTGTTTGGACTCTCGTTCTGACGGCACCCATTCACTGCAGAGGATCCACTGGTGAGCAAGTGATGCAATGCTACATTTCTCCAAACCTGATAAAGAAACAAACTCATCTACAAAATGGCCTAAGGGTGAGGACATTTTCAGTTTTTGGGTGAACTGTTCCTTTAAGAGCCGATGTTACTCTTTTTGTTAAAGGGGCCGTGGGAGGTGTGTGCGCCCTGGCAAATGTCCTGGGTCAGCAGGTGTGTGATCTAGCACAGCTGTGTGTTTCAGGACGCTGGGACGAGGCCAGAGACCTCCAATATCGCCTCATCGAACCCAACACAGCAGTGAGCATCACATCACCATGGCAACGCCGCACATTTATACCACAGACACATTTACTGCTATATAGGCACGATAAACATTGGAAGCAGCCCTTCCCCCAAGAGCTGCTGAACATGAGCTTTGCTTCAAAGGCCATGAGAAAGATTCACAATATGCTGATCTTAAACGGTTTGATCAGAGTGAACAGACTCTAAATGATGCCTTTGACCTTGTGTAAAAGAGAATCTATGATTGATTTCGACTATTCAATAATTGCAATGTCCCCCCCCCCCCCCCCTTTTTTTATAGGTAACACGGCAGTATGGCGTTCCCGCTTTGAAACAAGCAATGGAGTGATCACGGCGGTGTGTGCCGGCCCCCGCTGCAGCCTTTATCAAAGGCAGATTTAGAGCAGCTTCTAGTCAAATTCTCCTCCAATGGTTGGCTGTAGAACCAGGAAGGCCAACGGAATCAAAGTGTTCCAGAACTAAGGTGTTCTAAAACAGAATGTTTCATTTTTTTCATCAGATTTTCATCATAATGTTGCATAAAAATATCATTTTCAAGCTACAGCAGTGTGTGGGATTCATCTTTATGTAAAAAATATTTCAGTATAACCAGTATTCTTGTACATTACATCTTATTCTTGTTTTGAAGTTAGCGAAAACAATACGTTCTGTATTTTAGTACAGTATGTATTATATCTGAGTAACAGGAAAAAACACTTCAGAATATTTTAAAGTACTATGTTTTTTAATTTTCTCGTATTGAAAACAGAGCAATATTATATTCTTAAGTAAAATCAAATGCTTTCAGTATTTTAAAATTACAATATTATTATTGTATTAATATTATTACTACTTTATTTTATCTTCTGTAGGATCATGGGAAAATATTATTATAGACAATATTATATTGTTGTTTGAACAAATTAATCGAACAATAATTATTTTGAACATATTTTTTGTGATATTTTGAAAGTGAATTTGTTAAATTCTTGTTTTGAAAACAAAATATTTTAAAGATTTTGAAAGGACAATATTATATTGTTTTAAAGGAAACAAAATGCTTTCAATATTTTGAAAGTACAATATCATTATAATCACAATTATTATTTTTATCCTTTTCCAACCTGCTTATTCTCTGTAGGGTTACGGGACTATATATATTATTATTATTATTATTTATTTATTTATTTAAGTAAAATAATACTTATAAATAAAAAAAATTGAAATTACAATATTTATTACATTCCTGTTTTGAGGTAAAGCAAAACAGTATTTTTAGTGTTTTAAAATGATTTTTTTTATTAATTCAATAATGCATGAGGGAGCAATTTCAAGGGCGACCACAAGTAGGTGCTTTTCACCACCAAGAAGTGTTTAAATTGCTGAGATGCAAACCTGTGATGTCTTTTAAAACGGATAAAAAGCATTGGTATATGAGTCATGCGTTTCCAAAGAGTAGATTGTAGCGGAATGAGGGAAAAAAATTGCTACATTTTCTAACTCTTGCTGGGAGCAAAATGACAAGAAACTCTAGACAGAGAGCAGTCATTATCTTCTCTCTTTACCTCATTCTCAGTCTATTTAGAGTGCTGTCGCTCTGACATTTCATCTTTTTCTCTCGGAAGTTCTCGTCTGACTTGTCCTTGTTGCCAAACCTTCGATGAACTATTTTTCTTCTCCCATCTCACAGCCTCTTCTGCCGTACGGGTGCTCACCCAAGGCAATGCACTGACCTCAGCTGGTAGTTATTGTGTGAGACAACCCACTACCCTCTCAGTCATTAATGCAGTGCTTATGTTGAGAAATGTTTTAAAGGTATTCATATAATTCTTCCATACTCTTGACCCTTGTGTGTCTCCTGTGCTTTCATCCCAAACCTTTGGTGCTCTTCTACTGCTCGATGCCCACATGATTAAGTAGTGCCCTAGGCAAACTCTCTTTTCTAACATTTAGACGTCAATTAAACTTGAACATGAGTTTGCAAATATGTTCGAGTCCATTCTCTATTACAAACCTCTTACTGGCCATGTACACGCACTGTCAGGAAAAAAAGTACACTGGGATACCTTATTTACCCCTAAAGGTTGCATATAAGCACTTAAAGGTACATATTAGTACCTAAATTATACATATTTGTACCTTTTGAAAAGGTACCAGCCTTTTTTTTGACACCTTGTTTTCTGAGAGTGCACTGCAAAGGAGTGAAAACCTGAAACTGGTACATGATCAAAAGCGTGATTCGCCGTGTGACGGAAAACAGAATATTACAGTTTTCGTTAAAAAAGTGCAATGCGTTTAAGAAAAATATCCATAATTAAAACATTATAAACCGTATAGCTTCTGCTAACTGTCATGTTCACATTCATGAGAGAGTGGTGTTTCAGCAGATGGTGCAGGATGTAGCATAAGCTCCGGTGAGAATATGACAGTCTCACGAGAACCAAGTTTTGTTTACAGCAAAGGAAAACCGGTCTCCACTTGGCTTCTATATATATATAATGTATATAAAGGGTAAGTTGTTTACCGAAAGAGTATTGCCCCGTTAACAGAACAATGAAAGATTAAATATATGTGTATGTTCTAGTATTTCTGTGATTTAGCGAAGTAAAAGTTTGCACAAAACTAGTTGTCAAACTATTATTATATGCCAGCGATTAATTTGTATATGTGTACTCTCTGTTGCCTCGAGAATGAGTTAACTGTGATTTGAACATATATAAGATGTACAATGATATGTGGAAAGCAATAATTGACTTTGCCAGAAAGTAAAGTATTTAGGTTTAGGTCAGGTGGTTTTGTTATGTACTCTGTGAAACGTACAGTAAGTTTACTGGCAGACACCCGCTTAATTTGCCCCTAGTAAATTAAATATTACAAATTGACCCATAATCTCAGTTAGTATGTTCTTTTATTTTCATCTTGCTTCTCCGTAATTAGATAACTGGGACATTTTCCAACTTTTAACACAATTATAAGCCCTACAAATAGAGGGCGTACTCCTCAAATGTAACCACTGATCTCTAAAGCATATATTTGTGTTCTTTGTTATAGATCAGTGAATGTAATCAATATTGAGCATTGTGTAATTTTAGCATACACTGTCTACATTGTCAGAATAATGTCCACCGATGATTTTCCTGATCCAGCTGCAGAAGATGAAAAGGAACTTGACCTCGATGAAATGATGGCTGATTGTCAAAGAGTTACAGGTAGGAAACGGTCTGTCAAACTCTTTAATAACAATCACACTGTTCTTATTGTGTAGGCAATTTTTTTCTAGTTACAAGGTTATTCTTATCATTATGGCCAGGAGGAGACTGTTCCTAAATCACAACCTAAACAGAAAAAGACGTTCCAAGGATCAGATGGAAAAAAGAGAAAAAAATGGTCTCTTGTTATATTCAAAAAGAGAAGCCAAACAAGGAAAAGGGGGCAAGTGATAATATCATGTTTTATTTTCTCTCCTGGTCTCACAAATCTTATAGAGGCTTATCAGTACTGTATATGATGTCCAGGTAAATCCAGAGCTTCAGTGGTCCATTCATTAACAAGCAATTAAACTTTCATTGATCCTGGTAAGCCAGTTGTGTTACTTTAGTAGGAAAAAAGAAGAACATTTCAAATATACAAGAATGCTTTAACCAACATTTATTCTAGAAACTACAAGTGCCGCTGAGTCTTCGTTGAATTATGTTTCTTCAGATACCGGCACCCATGCACAGCGTGCTATTGGGACGCTACAAAAGACCTACACTTTGTCAGGAGTTCCCTTATCATTTTAGTACAATTAGATTATAAACATTTTTGTTTCCTTATATACCGCTTTTGTCTTTCAAGATACACAGCTACAGCAGCTCCATGATGCTCTTTTCTCTGAGAAAAGTATGTCGGCATCTCACAACTGGACTTTAAGACAAATGGTGTCTGAAAAGCATTGGATAGCAGCTAGACAAACGCTCTTGGATTGTCCGCTCGCCTCAGACAGGGTAGATTGCCTAACTTGTGATCACTGCAGAGTGAAAGCAGCAAGGACTGTTTGCCTAAACCACATTACTGCGACAGCTGTGACGTGTCAACTCACCAGCACCTTGTTTTGCACAACAGGGAGTGTTTTTAAGATCATTTATTTAAACCTATCCCTCCATCAAGTATTGTCAAAGACGTCAGTGGCCAACAAACAATATGAGAGCAAGGTAAGCAACATTTACTTATGAAAACATAAGTGTAAGTAATACATTAGTGCTAATATGTTTTTATTTTTCTTTAGCATGTTTGTTACCCATCAAAGAGCCTCAAAATGTTTGTGATTGTGAGCCTCAGAACATGTCTGTAAGTGCTGGTTGATTAGTACAGCTCATCAACATAAATGGTATGTACTCCAAAAAATTGAAAAAATGTTTTATTATTATTCAAGGTTGTCATTGCATGTTATTTGGATTGCGTTGTAGGCCGCTATGACCTCTCTTTGTCTATTTGGAGCTGAATTACATGCCACAAATCCTGGAAACCTGAAGTGCAGGACCTTATCTGAAGTGGTTACTGGCCAGGATCAAGTGCATTTCAAACTGCATATCCCCACACGGAAATAACCTATATAAACATATATGTTTTAATATAGGTTTTGGGGAAGTCGTGGCCTAATGGTTAGAGAGTTGGGCTCGTGATCCAAAGGTTGCGGGTTCGAGTCTCGGGCCGGCAGGAATTGTAGGTGGGGGGAGTGAATGTCCAGCGCTCTCTCCACCCTCAATACCACGACTGAGGTGCCCTTGAGCAAGGCACCGAACCCCCAACTGCTCCCCGGGCACCGCAGCATAAATGGCTGCCCACTGCTCCGGGTGTGTGTTCACAGTGTGTGTGTGTGTGTGTTCACTGCTGTGTGTGTGTGTGTGTGTGTGTGTGTGTTCACTGCTGTGTGTGTGTGTGTGTGTGTGTGTGTGTGTGTTCACTGCTGTGTGTGTGTGTGTGTGTGTGTGTGTTCACTGCTGTGTGTGTGTGTGTGTGTGTGTGTGTGTTCACTGCTGTGTGTGTGTGTGTGTGTGTGTGTGTTCACTGCTGTGTGTGTGCACGTTGGATGGGTTAAATGCAGAGCACGAATTCCGAGTATGGGTCACCATACTTGGCTGAATGTCACTTCACTTATATGTTTTTAATATATGTGACATATATGCATGTATATATATGTGTGCATATATGCACCTATATGTTTACCTATATATTAGTAAAATTATTAAAATCCATAGCTGCTAGACAACATAAATAAAAGCCCAAAATGTCGAAATTTAAATTTTTTATTTACTTAAGAACAATCAAATAGTACAAGAACAAAAATAAGACAAAAAACTGAACAGAAAAAAAATAATTATCTTGATGATCTTCTCAGCTCCGTGAGCTTCGAATTGATAGACGTGCCTATCTGCCCTCGGGTGGCTGCTGGCCACTTCTTCAATGTAGCATCTAGAGAAGACAAAAATAATAAGACAGTATAATAATAATAATAATATAGTGCTTCATCAGGAACCTGAAGTGCTTACAGTACAGCTGCGATTGGACACATATTTTGGATAAAGGGCTGATCATAATAAAAAATGCGTCATGTAAACATGTCAATTGGAAGATTCTGATTGGATTCTGCTAAATCTGAAAGAAATTCTGATTGGAAACATCACCCCCCCCTTATTTTTTAGCAGCATCGTTCTTTCATATGCACATGTCCGTCATGGGGACTGCATTGTTAACAGTCACACGGTCAATCATGTGCATCCAAAGCAGAGAAAATTCATGGTTAGGAAAAATTTAGCCACTCCCGCGTTTTTTGGTTTGCTTAAAACACAGGTGAAGTACAACTTCTGCAGTTGTTTTAGGGAAATTAAGACCACTCTGCGGTTTTATAGCATTTTTCTGCACTCAACAGTACCCAAAATACTTTACAATGGCCTCCCATTGACCCATTCACACACACACACATTCCACCGGCGAGCTGCCATGCTAGGTTTACTCAGAGCAATAAGATATGCATTAAAATCAAGCAAATCAATTACCGGTATAGACAAAATAAGGCACAAACACAGGACAGAGGGGATTAAGGGTGAAGGAGGGGTGAATATGATTATTTATTAAAACTTCAGACGACAACAATTAGTGCCATGAGGTTATTTGCAACACTATATGTTCTACAAAATGGAGGACTACACACCTTACAGCGCAATACCCCAGAAATGTGGCTTTAGAAGAGGAAAGGTAGGATTAAGAAGTGAGCAAGCGATGAATTAGTATTATAGGTCCCAAGCAGATACAGTAACAATAATGGGTGCCCTACCTTATGCAGTCTCCATTGATGCCTAATAAACATTGATACAAGTAGGCTATGGTTAAAGTGGTGAACTTATAAAGTCTTAAAAGTTTTGTTTTCCCTTCTCAACGCATTATGCATTTACTCACCAATAATGGCTGCCTTTTTAATTTGGTCAAGGGCGACCAGCTGCTCCCCATCCCCTCTGGTTGGCTTCCCACCTTAAAGTAATATTTCAAAATTATTATGGAAGAGGGGTAAAATGAAGGTGGAGAAAGCAAGAGTTTTTTTATATACACATCATGTTTTCTTGAGGTGCAAGGAAATACAAAAATGCCAAGTAAAAAAAGCGATGGTATGCCCGCACACAAACATAATTTATTCCACAGAATATGACTGACTTCTTTTTTTTTCAAGGACAGAAGAGATTAGGAACATGTTGTTTTGTACCATTCAGGTTGCTTTTCAGCAAAGTCTCCAAGTCGAAGGTGCCCAGCAGCAGATTCCGTACCATGGCAGTAGCAGAGGTGGCAAGGCGGGCTGCTCTCCACGCTTCTGCCTGGCAAAACACCCCAGAGCCCTTTATAACTTCAATCTGAAAAATAATTTCACATCACAATATTAATTTATTGGCAACTTTTAGAAACTTTTTCATGTTTCATATTGATTCTTACGCTTAGCTTCCCAATAGTTAATAGGTTTTTATGTATAAATGCTAAATTAATGATAAAGATATGAAACAAATTAATCATTGCCCTAAACGTTATTAAAGGAGAGAAGGAGGAGGACAGGGTGGGGGGAAAGGAGGAGGTTGGATGGAGAGTAGGGAAGGAGAAAAGACAGTGGGTGGAGAGGAGCGAAGGGGGGCAGGAGGAAAGGATGATTGTCACTTATAACACTAACTGGCTCCTACAAAGCACACAGTTTAAGCACACCTGTGTTTTCGCTGAGGTCTCAGCTGTTGCTGCAGTCTTGTTAGAGAAGAAAAAACATTGTTAAACTCTTCAACAATTTTATGCATATGGGGCAAGTAAATTACATATTACCACTAACTATCCCAACATATAAATCCCTATAGCTCAGTTGGAGCCTTAAGTAAAATAAGTACAAAAAAATCTGAGGTATAAAAGGGTTACACACACCTGTGGTGTCTCTCGAAAGCGCTCAGTCACCATGGGACTCTCTTTAAAGGGCTCGGTCTCCTCGGGGCTCGGTCTCCTCTCTGGAGTCTTAGAGAAGAAAGAAACATAGTGAAACTCTTCAACAATTTTTATTCATCCAAGCAAGCCACTATAGATTCTTATTTACAGGTGGGCTTGGAAAACATTAAACATGTCAATAAATTAAAGTTACATGCAAAAGTAATCAGTCAAACATCATAAAAATCCATATAGCTCTGTTTGAGTAACAAGTAAACTAAATAAATAAATAAAAATGCAAGGGAGAAAAATACTCACCAGATGCATTTCTCCAAAAGTCGAGGAGGAAGAATCTAGATCCTCCACAGGAGTCCTTCCAGTCTTGTTCATAGAAGAAAAATATAGTTATTCTCTTCAATAAATTAAAGTGCAAATACATCAAATAATTAACACTATCAATCAGCCCAACATCACAAGTCTCTACAGCTCTGCTTGAGAAACAATTTAAAAAGCAATGAAAATCAGAGGAACTTACCTTTTGAGCAATAATGGCGAGGTCACTTTTCATTTGAGGGATTTCTAGAAAGAGGTTATATAAAGAAAAAACAATAATTACAATCACTAGATCAAAATAGCACCCACCAACTCAGTGCCCTTACTCTTCGAGAAACATTTCCTGCAGCTGTGAACGCAAGCTACAACCCCCCCTCCAAAGCCCATTGATAAGGCTCTGCAGAGGAAACCTGGTTGTGAACGCAATTTTCTTTCTCCCAATTTCTCTCAAATTCAAATTCCCCAGGGTTTTTTTCTGGAGCCGATTGCCTTCTTGAGCCGAGAAGCATCATTTATTCTCATGAACTGTATGTAGGCCATGACTTTTGTTAACCCTCTACGAATTCCTCCAGAAAGAGACAAATAAATATAATTCTAATTTGAATCTTATCAACGGCTATATGAGCACCCACACTACCTCACCAGCTAACAGCATAGCATTTATTTTGCCAAACACGTGTTTCAGCCCATAAAATTTCTAAGTTTATACTTCTCTGCCACTGCAATATCCATCTCCAGAAAAAACCCTGCTAATAAATATTAAAATTAGGAATACTTACGATTGATGATAATGTCTTTCAGACGTGCATTTTCATTTTTAAGAGAATGGACTTCATTTCTCAACTCCTGCAAATTTCTTTGCATTTGGTCGAGTTTCCTTCTCTCCCACATCTTTTCGTCCAAGTGATTTCTAAATTCAGCAGCTGTCTACGAGAAAGAGACAGAGAGAGACAGAGAGAAGAACAACAGCTAATTGTTATATAACTTCTTTTGTAAATGGTTAATTCTGATTGGCTGGGAGGATGTCACGAGAGGTGTAAGAGGAAGGTGGCAAGAAGTCTAGGGCAGAAATCCCTCCACTTGGCTATATGTAACTGGTTGTCCGCCCTTCTGGTGGTTATTCCTTACTTAAAACATGAAACTTCCACATCTTGTGTTTCATGTAATGTATGCATGTAATACACCACACACTGGATGTCATCATTTAGGCTACCTTTTTCTTAGAGGGTGGTACTATGTCCTCTTCATCCCCAATACGCTCCTCCTCTTCGCTGGCCCGCTGGGAGGGAGAGAGAAAGAGAGAGAGAGGACAAAGTTGCCTACTGTGCTGGTGTTATACCTTGTAACAGCTACTGGTAATGTACTTTATTATAAAAGTCTTACTTATCTTTACTGTATTGCAATGTAATAACACATACTGGGTGCAGACTGGTAGTGTACCTTGTTCTTTGAAGGTCTGTCATGACGCGCCTCATCCTCCTCCTCCGCCGCCTCCTCCTCGTCCTCCTCCCCCGCCTCCTCCTCCTCGTGGTTGTATTTAGAAGAACATCTCTTTTTCACGCCAACCTTCGGAGGGAGAGGGGGAAACAGAGGAAAAAGAAAAAGCAATTTAACGGCGACAGTGGCACAGATGGGAGAGCGGGTCGCCCCATGATCGGAAGGTCAGGGGTTTGAATCCCGGCTCCTGCAGGTGCAGACTGTCGTTGTGTGACAAGACACTTGGGCAAGACACTTCACCCAATCCCTATGTGTGAATGGTTGGTGGTGGTCAGAGGGACCGTTGGCGCAGATGTGAGCAGCCTCGCTTCTGTCAGGGAAACTGTGGCTACAAATGTAGCTTACCACCATCAGCATGGAGTGAATGAACCCCCCTCCCTTTCATGTGTGAAGCGCTTTGGGTGTGACTTGTGTGTCTTATGAAAAGCGCTATACAAATAAGATTCCCTTATCCCCCATAAAAATCTTACTCATCATGAATGTATTGTAATGTAACAACACACACAGGATGCAGACTGGTAGTGTACCTTGTTCTTTGAAAGTCTGTCATGATCCTCCTCCTGCTTCTCACCCTCCTGGTGCTTATATTTGTAAGCCCCTCCCTTTTTATTGTCAACCTTGAGAGACAGAGAGAGACAGACTGACTTTTAGCCCAACTCTTATTAACTTAAGTTACACCACCTTGCATACATCTTGTCAACAAAGCACATGAAATCATCATAGATGACACAATTACAAACCTACACACATACCTACACATTAAGAAACAAGAGCGAGAGGGGGAGATAACTTTAAGTAAAGCACCAATTGGTGCAGTCAGTTACCTTTTTCTTTGAAGCCTTCCCAGTCTGCCCCTGCTGCTCACTGTACTTTGAGTTTGGGATGTGAGGAAGTTTTGTTTGCCCTTGTGTGTCCTCTTTCTCCATCTCGATTGCACGCAGTTTAATTTGGAGAGTTTTTTCAAATTCTGGTGCAATAAAATTGAAATGTTATCATGAACTGCAAACGTTTGTCTAATCATGTTTAACGTTACCAAATCTAACATTAGTCCCAATTGGACTTCGCTAACATTCACAAATTAGGTAGCTAACATGAGCCAGAAAGCTAAGCTATTGCTAGCCAGGTACCTAGCAAAATCCATTTTACACTTCTTTAAGTGCGAGCAAAACCATTTAATGTGGTATGTAACTGCATAACGTCAGCTAAAGTTAGCGTGTAACATACTTGCCACGTCAATAATTCTGGCTCGGTGCACCGGGTTAGGGTTAGGGTTAGGGTTAGACTGATGATCTGGTAGAAGAGGCTCTTGCTGGAAACCCCACTAAGGGAGTGAAAGGGCCTAGTATTTTGTCTTGTCTACCTGATTTTAATATCATTGATGGCTGTGTTCCAGATTATATGCACAGTGTGCTGCTGGGTGTAGCAAGAAGCATCACCACGCTGTGGTTTCATTCTGAAAACAACCAATCGCCATGGTATATCGGACGCTCAACAGAACAGATTGATGACATTTTAACTTCTATTAAACCCCCCTGTAATGTTTCCCGTGTCCCCCGCTCAGTGAAAGAGAAAAAGTTCTGGAAGGCACACGAGTGGAACATGTGGTTGTTTTATAACAGCATACCAACATTGAAAGGGGTCTTACCTGAAAAATATCTGAAGCACTGGTTTAAGTTGTTAAAGGGGGTTTCTCTTCTACTCGGTGAGAATATATCACCACTGCACATATCAGAATCTGAGGGGTTGCTAACAGAGTTTGTTCAGGAAATGGAGACCCTTTATGGGATCAATAATGTCACTTTCAATGTACATTTGTGCCTTCATCTGCCCAATACTGTGAGGAACTGGGGTCCCCTCTGGGCACAGTCTGCATTTGTGTTTGAGTCATACAATGGGATCATTTTAGATATGATAAAGAGCAGCCAGGGAGTTTCTCTGCAGATAATGAAAACAGTTTGGCTACAGGTTGCATTTCCATCATTTTCCCAAAAAACCATGGTGGCAGCTTCTGATGATTACTTAGCTCTCTTAGAGTCTTTTTCAGTTGAGAAAAAAATGGTGCAGGAAGTAAGTCGATCTCATGGTGTTACATCTCTGGGTAGGCCTAAAATTTGTATGATCAGAAATTATGATTTTCTGGCCTTGAACAGCATCAGTAACCTAGGAAATAGAGTCACTGTGAAGTATTTTTGCAGAGTAGTGGTTAATGATGAAATAGTTCATTCACAAAACTACTCGCGTACTTTTCGGAGAAACTCGTACACTGTCATTCTTTCTGATCGAGAGGAAAGTATTTTCTCTGTGAAGACATTCATTGTCTGTGATCTGGGGCAGGGGGAGACATGTTATGCAGTGGAGAAGTACTACCAAAAAGTGAAACAGGACATCTGCGGTCAATTTAAGAATCCTTGTTATTTCATCCCTGTAGGGAAAGGTCTGGGGCCTTTAGTTGCTATACAAGCATCTCAGATAAAAGAAAAGTGTCTGTTCATTAAAACTGTGAACAGAAATGTTGACATTGTCTTCAAATTCATTAACCACAGTGAAATGCTCAGATAAATGTGAGATGATGATGATGATGATTACTTGAATGTATGTTCTATGGAATTAGTTTTTTGTTTTTTTTGCTACGTTTAGACTGTAATGACCTTTCAGCCATATTCATCTAGAAACTGCATTAAGACAATACAGAAAACATTGCATTTTGCATTGCATTTGGTGGATGTAACGGTGAATGTGTGGATGTGTATGAGCTTTAATGTGAATCTGGAAGTGACTTGAAATTGGAAAAAAGGCTTGATTGACAAAATAAAAAAACGACAAACCATTTTGTTATACATTTCCTTCTTTTCCACTATCTTCATAAAAGAAAGAATAGACCTTGTAGATTTTTCAGGAAAACGTGTAGACATCATAGCTTTCCATCTCCTCTCACTTATTTGCCATAGTTAAATTCCATAACATGCCAATTACATGTGATACCAATTTCACGTGTTCGCACATACGTTTTTTTTTGTTGTTTTTTTTTATAGTTAGTTCTTAGTTATTGCCTTGATAATAGAAAATATGAGCTAGGCATCATGTATGACAGTTGCCAAAGTGAGATATGAGTTACAAAATGACCAGATCCTGCCATAAGCTATATAGGAGACATATCTTGTATGTACATATAGGGCTTATATGTGGATATAAAGAAGCAATACAGGATACCTATATGGCCTTTATATGCACATATATGCACCTCAATTTTGCCTATATGTGGCATATATACAGCATATATGTTATCAAATATGTGCATATATACTGCATATAGGTTTCATATATGCGCATATATCCTCATATAGGTTCTTTCCATGTGGGTCAGATTGACCTGTTCACATCTTTTGAGCAGTTTAAAGTTACTGCACCAGGCCTCTCTAGACAAGCGTTTGTAAAGATGTTAGAGCATAGGTCACGGACATTTGGACAGGTAAAAATGCTTTGAATTACATCTTATTTTATTAATGAACTTCTGCTTACCCCCATTAATTAAGTGATTTCTTTTTTCAGCTGCTAGAGTGATACCATTTGTGGCAAAACATTCCAGAAAGCATTTTTTGAAAGGACATATTGTCACCATAAAAAAGAGAAGCTCAGTGGAATTGATCACTTCTCGTGTCCTGCATGTGTCCCAGAGGCAGCTGCAGTGTCTGCAGATGGATACCGGTTTAACAAAGCCAGAGAATGCTAGCATAACCAATATTTCAAAGGATTATGTATATTAGTGTATATTGGCCTTGATAATAATTTTTTTGCATTGTAATTAATATAGAGCAGAGGAGCAGCCTTATTTTGATGGAGTATTGATGTTTAACTGAAAGATTACACTTTACTGATATTGGTTTGTTTATTACAGGTACAAGGACGAGGCACATGTGGAAGATCTACATGGGCTGCTGCAAGGGAGACCTCAAAGAAATCAAGCAGTAAATTGGATGAGGAAGGGTTGGAGGTGGCGGTTTGCAGACACAACATCTTGCTTAAAGGCCTGAACATGCAAAGGGGTGAAATATTTGCTTATCCAATGTTTTTGCAAAAAGAAGTTGCGTCAAAAACAAACTGCAGATTCTTCTGCTCCGACATCATGTGCCGATATTGGCCCTGCTTGCAAAAAGTCACAAAGGTAGTTCCATGCATGCCGCAGTTAACAGAGATGAAGCCTTTTCTTTCTATTATGCACGAAAAAGGACACTCTACCAGCTGTGAGGTAACTTTCTGTTTTAAATAACTTAAAAATTGTGCAAGGCCTTCAATCTTGCTTTGTCTGTTTGTCTGACAATGCCAGTTTGTTTTATAGGTCCAGTGGAGTGGTTAAAATCAAACCGGAGCAGGCACTACAATAGGAGAGGAAGTTGAACAAGTTAACAGTTTTTATCACGTGTTGCTCTTACAACTAAATATATGAGTAAGGCAGGTAAATGTCATATTTTTGTAATCCATAGATTAAGACAGTGGCATGTGAAATTCTGTAGTCCAAAAAAAATAAAGATGTTTGGTGAAAAATCATAAGCAATTGAAGTAATTATGTTTATATATTTAAATACCAATCTATTCATAAACTGTGCAAAAGATGAAGGAAGCCAAAGAAGATATGGAGGCTGTTAAGGCAATCTTGGGCAGATCTAATGAAGAGCTGCAGCAGTGGGTTAGTGATGTTAAGCAATGGGCAGCTCCAGGTGCATGCTCAGCTTTGCTTTCCATCTTTGTATAGTTTCATTAGAAATTAAATATGATTCTTGTTTATTAGGCATCTAATTGAAATATTTTAAAACTGTCATTCATTTGAAATATTTTAAAAGACTGTTCTTGCTTAGTTAAAGTAATAATGCACTTTTGAATGCCCTGATTCAGGGGTCTGATATGCTTTTTGAACGGTTTCCGATGGCAACAGAACAGATGATCCGGCGGGTTTCCAGCGTCTGATTGAAGGGCTGTATTTAGGAATTCAGCAGAAAAAGAGAGATTTGTATCGCACTACAGGTGAATAAAATGCTTTAAATATCCAATTTTTCTTATTTAGATCATCATAATAATTTCTATTGCTCATAAGAAGAAGTTATCTGATGCAATATTTCAGTACAGTTCTCTTGTGACATGTTCAACCAAAGCCTTGAATTCTGCTGATGAATTGCTTGCTGCAGAAACCCCGATCTGGCCATGGGAACGTGGTATGACCTAAACTTTTTATGTAAGATATTTATTTAGCATCACAAAGCTACAAGTACCAAGCTCACTTTCGGTTTCAGTTGATGATGCATCATTGGGCCTGAAAAAGAGGATCTTTGACAAGTTGATGCAGTAAGAAAGACTCCAGGAAGAAGAAGCTATACTTGTTGAAGAAATGAAAAGGCATGGAGTCATATCTGCAGAACGAACAGACTGATGCATTGTCAGACGGCCTGGCCACCAAGAGTAAGTGCTTTTGTTTTCTCAGAAGTCATTGATCATTACATTTGAATAATTGTGCTTCTCTTTGGGGGTCTAATAAATAATTTTGACTGCTTGGCAAATTTAGTGTATTGATATACATTACTAGCTTGCCTTCTAAGTGGACCCTTTTCACATATTGTGATGATGCTTGTCCACAGTTTTTCACATTTCATTTCTAATAAGTTTATAACATTTATATTTGAAAATAATTTAAAACAACTTTTGTAATGCTATACGTTGTGTTATATTACCTTGGCAGTAAATGAGAAAAAGAAAAAACAATTACGGCTGCTTCTAGGGTGTTTCTAATACAACAGCTGATAGGGTGATGGAGAATATGACACATTTCTCTCTTCTGACCATCGTAATTAATCTCTCTCTATTTTTCCCTCTTTTGGAATGTCATGGAAACGCTATTGCGGATATGTTCTTGTGCTATTTGAGCAAATACAAATATGCTTTATAATTCTACCTAACTATGATTACTTCTGCTTCTGTGAACCCTGGAAATAGGAAAAGCATCCATACTTGAGATTTCCTATATCATTTATAATGCCTCAAAATGTATTATTTTTATTATTCATTATTGTATTATTTTTTTTTTAATGTATTGATTTTTTAAGCCTATCCACCAGGACTTTCAGAGCAAGCGTACTGTGGCCTGCTCTGTTCTTCGAAGGCAGCTGCATGAATGTAAGACAGAAAAAGAAAGGGTGACATAAACATACCACCAAATAGTGACTGGATCTGACTGCTATGAAAGCCTATCTACAGATTCACATGATTCCGTTGACGAACCTGAAGGCCTACCTACATCACAGTATACAACAATGTAGATTGCACTTCTAACAAAGCAATGTTTTAACCAGAGGTGTCCAATCCCAGTCCTGGAGGGCCGGTGTCCTGCAGAGTTTAGCTCCAGCTTGCCTCAACACACCTGCATGGAAGTTTCTAGTATGCCTCGTTAGAGCTTGATTAGCTGCTTCAGTTCATTGGGGTTGGAGCTAGACTCTGCAGGACACCGGCCCTCCAGGAGCAGGATTGGACACCCCTGCCGTACTATATGTATTAAAAAAGCTGAAGAAATGTTTAACTCTTCGAGTGTAAAATAGGCCTAAACACTCAAATGCAAATACCTTTTTAAACCTAAATGAATTATTTTACATGAGAAATGTACTATGTGTCTTCTAGACGCTTACTGTACAGAACATTGTACTCAAAAGTTAACTTAAAATGAGGTACTTCAGAATGAATTAGTATGTAGTGAAATGTATATAATGTCATTTAATTTCATATGTAATTCTGTTCCTGAATGCTGACTGTTCAATAAATGTGTTTTATATATGAAAAAGCACAGGCTTACACTAAAGACCTGTTTTTCCTATACTGTGTGTAGCACTGCAACTCGTGGCATATTTTCAAAGCTCAGAGTCATATTTTGACCAATTCTGTCAGAAAGTTGCTAGTATTAACAGGGATCTTGAACTCGAAGCTCCCAATGCTGATCTTGAAGAAGCTGCCAAGGCTGAACAAGTCCTTGAGAGGTTCAACCCTTCGCACGTAATGTTGAACACATTTACTTGTAATTGATTTGCTTTAAAGAATGGATCCTAATTTTATGTGCTTTGTTTAACTTTCCTTAAAGTCCTTGCTCTCAAATATTTTGGTCACAGATCATTTTTAACACTAAACATGACACTCAACTTAACATCTCAATGTGTAGGTATTAAAACAACAACAATATTTTATTTTCTCGTTGTTTCAGCTGAAAAGGAAGACCAGAGGGAAGTCTGACAAACTCTTGTCAAACCAGCCTTTTTTTGTGGAGAGGGATGAATTTGTCCATCTTGTGCATTTAGAAAAAGGTGCAAAGGCAAGCATTTCCAACGGTATGTCTGTGTTGGTCTTAGCACCTTGACTGAACATTACTGCAATTACATTTAAGTTTCTTAAACTTTGTCTTACATTCCCCACAAAAAGAGTCAAAATTCATACAATTTACCAAGTCAGCAAATTCCAATGTTATTTAACATGTGTACTCACACCAGTCATGTTGGGAATGAGGAATGAACACATGACCATCTTGTGCCCAAACAGAAGAGACAGAAAGCTGAAAAGGTGCATATTTCCATTATTATGTCTATATTCAAACAATATATGTTTCTCTCTCAGAAGACTATTGAAGTCAGCAGTTCTCATTTTTCACATAAATCTTTTTATAGCTCCTAGAATGAGCAAATCAGCTGTGCCATCATCTGTTGAATTTGGGCAGGAAATGACTGAATATGGGGAGTACTGACACCTGAACCTGTATTCACCAAAACTAGTTTTCTGTAGTTATCGCTGACTTATTATTTTGTCTTATTGTTTGAATGAAGCCAGGTGATGAAGAAATAGGCACTTTATATATGTACTGAAGACTTTTCAACACTTTACTGATTTATGACTGCTTATGATTTCATTTTAAATCTTCCAATCAAAACTATCCGTTCAGAGCAGAAAAATTATGGAAAAAGCAATGAGCAAGAATGTTTTTTTCTATTATTTTAAATTGTTTTCTTATTTAGTCAATTGATTAATTAATCAATAATTAGCATTATTCACTGATGAAATGTAATTTTTAGTTTGTGTCGGTACACATTAATAATCAAAACGTTCATATGTATTTCTGTGGTGGCTGGTCAATAGAGGGCGCCAATCACACAAAATAATAATAATAATAATTATGATAAACTATATAAATTGATATGTGAATAAAGATAAGCAGCTCGTTAACGTCAGCTGAAGCTGGTTTGATGTTGTGGTTTATAGAGACTCTTGTGATCCTCACAGAAACCTCTCCTGACTCGTTCTGCTCAGAAACTGAGAAACTAAATAAATAATGATAGCGGCATTAAAATACAGTTTCATGTTATTTCACAACATATACTTTTATATGCTGATTCTGGTAATCCCAGGAGACCCAGATTCGTCCATTTTATTCGACTTCATTTTGCTCGCATCGACTAACCGGCAAAATACCAGAAGTGGCGTATTTGACGGACGAGAATCCAGAAAACACATTATTAGACTGTTTTCCAAGGCTGCATGATATATTAAACCCATTTAAAAACCATAATGAATCATAATTGTGAATTCACAAACGCTAGGATTGAATTCAATATTTCTATGCGATGCAGTGCTTTAATTATTTCCATGCGTGTAGTTAAGATCGTGCATCTCACAGCGGCTCCGTTCACAGTATTTCCTCAGAAACTGTTATCATTTACATGTGGAGCGTCTCAAACTCATCTCTGCATGTTGTTGTGAGTTTGTGTTTATTATAACATTCATCTGGGAACATAGCATCAGATTTGTGAGGTAAATCATTTATAAATCTACACAAACACAGGAGAATACATCGAGATTTCAAAATAAAAGCTCAAACCCTCGCTCTGAGTTACACGGATAGATGTCCACATATTCATTTAATTACAGCAGCTGTAGCATTTCTGTCCTAAAGAAATGGCCAAATATTAAAGATTAAGTGTACGTTTGAATTAAATGGTGCTTGCTCAATATTAAACAAGGATTAGATCACGCAGTAATGTGTAAAAACAGGCCTTTGTTGTGATGCCTAATCTACATTAGCTCTATTGTTTATAATACATTATGTATTTTAACAGTTTTGTTCAATAAAACCATATGATTTCTTGCTTTTGACACTTTATTTGAACTCATTATTATTGCATTATTGCTATTATGTAGGTATTTTAAGTCATTTTAAAGGCTATTGTTCACTTCAATGATGTTTCCTCAGTGTCTCTGTGTGATATTAAATGATAGAGAGAGTCTGTAAATCCTCTTTCTGATGTTCACATGCACACAAACTCCTTAAATCTCACATCAATACATTTGTATTCATTCATAATTAAATGTACATACAATGGAGGAAATGGGGAAAAAAGGTTTTATTGTAAAGGAACCCCTACAAAATATGAGTGTAATTCATTATAAATAACATAATATGTTTCAAATATTACAATAAACACTTACAAATTTGCTTTTTGATTAAAATAAACAATTCTGTTATTCAGGATCTGTTTGGTCCTGCTCTTTGCAACTTTGTTTGTCACTAGATGCCAAAATGCACCAGAAGAAATAATCTTTCAAATAACAGCTTCTAAACAGGAGTTATTCAGGAGACACAAGACTGACTAAATGATCAAATATATGTAGACTATTACAATCTAAAACAGAATCTACATCCTCCAGCTTTATATCATTGCATTTATGTGCATTCTGTATTAGTCTACTGTTTGGAGCATCACCTCACCTGCTGAGCCCTGCATCACCTGCTGCCTCCTCGAGACAAGAAAACAGCTCCAGCTGCCTGTTACTGCTCTCGGATCTTCAGAACATCAAACAAACTAATAACTGTTCATCCACACAGCACTCTAATAATACATGCATATTCACCGAAATGCATCCTGTACTGTATTACTGTACCATCAATAAACAGTTCATCAGATTGTTAGCTGTGCTTTCACGTTTCAAAGTCAAGATCATCTCAAAACGAGCGCTCATAACCCTCTCCACAGCGCCGCGGATCGTTCTTCATTATCTATAACTTTTCTTTTCATAACCAAAGATCACATTTATCCGTGACTCCGATGCGTTAGCCTATCAGCGTGCTAGTTTCCACGTGATGTCACACCCTTATAGGCATGGAGGACCAAACCTGCAGAAATTACATATGAATCAATAGATAAATAAATGTGATAATAGGAAAATGAATAAACGACTTGATAAAATAAATATGATTCATTTGTAATAAAATGTACCCCCCCTTAATTTATTTTCTGCTTTCATACAACTTTTATTTTTTCACTAATTCTTTTTTTATGTATTTTTATATTATTTATACATTAATTTTGAGATTTAATTATATATTTATGCATTCATGTTTGTAGAATGATTTATTCCCGCATGTATTTATTTGTAGATTATGTGTGCTTTTCCGTGTGTAACATGTAAATGAGGAAGGTGCTGCTTGTGTAGCTTCAGCGCATCATTGGTTGAGAGCTCACGCGTCGCATCGTCAGGCCAGCTAATCGATAGAGATCAGAGTTTTAGTAGTAAAAGGTAAACATGGAATTTGATTTGATCTCGTTTACTATGGAGCTTATAATAGGACAAAACTATTTGAATTATTGACAGTGTCATTTAACAAAACTGAATATAATGTGGCATTTAACATAGTTCTGAATCTGAATTTTATAATAATGAACATTTGAAATTAAACAACTGAATTTTTTATGGCAGTTTTTTTAATAGACATGTATTTTCAAACAGCGGATTTTTTGTTCTGAATTCTTTGATTGCAAATATCCAGTTTTAAAAAATACAGCTTCAAGTTTTCAAGATGAAAATCGGAATATTAAATTCAATATTTAAAATTCAAAGCGCAGAAATTCAGATCTTATAGAAAGTAGGTCAGAGGTCATCCACAGGGAAGAGTAGATGATCTACGAAAAGTCGAACAAAGCCTTTACTGACACACGGCAGGACAATGTAAAGGAAAACAAAGATGTGGAGGAGAACATGATTATGGAAAATGTGGTCAAGATGTAAAAATGAGATGTTGTAATTGTGGCGGAGAACACCGTGCTGCTTTTGGAGGATGTCCTGTTCAAAAACAAGCTAGAGAGGTGCAGAAATATAAAATAACAACCTAGGTGTCCTATTCTGATGCAGTTAAAAAAGTGAAGGAGAGTGCGATAAATGAATCTAGTACTGCACAGAAGACAAACAGTACAAGAGAGACTGTGAATAAACAACAAACAGAGAACATGCCTTTCGAACTAAATCAGAGACAAACAGAAACTAATCTATATATACAGAAGATTAATGAGGATACAATGATTGTGGATAAAGTCAACTTTATCACTTTCATATGTAAGGTTGTGAATGTGGCAATACAACAAAAGAGTGATAGAATCAAGACCATAGTAGAAGCATCAATATAAATTCTGGGGATTAAAGAAGTTACAGCTGAACTGATACATGAGACGTTGAACCCTTCCGATTGTGATGGAGTATCTCATGAAGACTAGATTACTCAGGGTTTCCAGATTCTCCAATGTTTAATAGCCAATGGGCAAGAGTTTAAGAAGGATGTAGATGAGCTGGAAGTTTTACCTGATGTTATGTGTTTACAAGAAACATGGCTAAGAACACATCTGGAATTTGTCATACCAGGATACAATTCTATTAGATGGGACCGAATTGAAAAACAAGGTGGAGGTTGTGTAACTTTTATTAAGGATACTATAGCATATAGACAAATAAACGTCCCAAATGAATTTGAATGCATAGTAATAGAAATATGTAGTCCCAGAGGAGATATCAAACTTGTCAACTTCTACAATCCTTGTAAAAAGCTGTCAATGCAAACTTTTTATATGATTTCAGAAAACGTTAGCAGAACAGAAATTTGGTGTGGAGATTTTAATGCACACAATACTCTATGGGGGAGTGATCATACTGATAATAATGGAGAAATAGTTGAAGAATTAATAGAGGAGAGATCACTTGTGTGTCTTAACAATGGAGGTGGCACTAGGGTGAATGTTACAAGAAATACAGTTTCATGCTCAGACCTCACGTTAGTATCTGGAAATATGAGTAATATTTGTGAATGGAATGTTAAGAATGATACTAACAGAGGGAGTGATCACTTTCTAATATTATGCTCTTTGAATATTGATGTGTATATACAGGATGAATATGTAAACATCAACATGCATTCCTAAGAGTAGCACAAAAAAAGGGAAAAAGGTTCCGTGGTGGAACGAAGAATGTAAAAATGCTATTAAAGAAAGAAATCATGCGTTCAGAAATCTAAGAAAACATTTGAGTCAAGATAACTTGATGATTATCAGAGGAAGAAAGCAAGGGCAAGGAAAATAATTAAGATATCCAAAAAGAGTGCATGGAGACAGTTCTGCTCCTCCATTGGCAGTGAAGTACAGCTAGGAGACATCTGGTCAATAATTAAAAAGGAATGAGTGGGAAAAGGAAATCGATTAATATCCCAGTACTGAGAGATGAGAGTATATGGCAATTACAAATAAGGAGAAAGCTGATCTACTAGGCAAGAAGTTTGCAAGTGTGCATAGTGGAAGTCATTTGGATGAAATGCACAAACAGCGAAAATATGAAATTTTAAGAGATAATTTTGATGTAACAAAGGAAAAAGAATGTGATGGTTCAGCTCTTGATATGAAATAACATTACATGAGATGAAATTGGCGTTAGAGGGAAGTGGATACTCAACTCCAGGAGAGGACCAATTATGTTATGTGATGTTTAGACAACTACCAGATGAAACATTGGAAAGAATATTACTTCTGTTTAATAAGATACGGAGAGAAGGAGTAATACCTGATACCTGGAAAAGTGCTCTGATATTACCTTTTAGTAAGCCTGGGAAAGACCCAACCAATGCAGGAAACTACAGACCAATTGCGCTAACGTCTCATCTATGTAAATGGATGGAAAAGATTATTGTTGGTAGATTGACATATTATCTAGAACAAAGAGAATTGTTAAGTCCATGTCAAAGTGGATTTCGTAAAGGAAGATCTACGACAGATGCACTAGTGAAAGTTAGCAATGAAGCAGAAAAAGCAATCAGCATGAAAGAGGTCATGAATATAGTATTCTTTGATATTGAGAAAGCGTATGACTCTATGTGGAGAGAAGGTTTAATGATTAAAATGCAGAGAATGGGTATAGTGGAAGACTTTACAATTGGGTTTTAGATTTCTTAAATAATCCCATGTTAAAATTGGAGATGCTTTTCCAGAAGTTTTTAATATTATAAATGGTATTCCTCAAGGTAGTGTTATCAGCCCGATCCTGTTTAATATTATGATAAATTATATTTTCATGAATGTTAAAGACATTGGATCATCACTTTATGCAGATGATGGGGCTATATGGAAAAGGGGGAAAATATTAAACGTGACTAATAGTATACAGAGTGCTATATTGAATATTGAAAGATGGTCATATGAATGGGGATTTAAAATGACAATAGAAAAGTCATGCTACATGCTTTTTACTAGAAAGAAAAGGACAGATAAAGTACATCTTAAATTATACGGTCAAAGCATGGAAAGGGTAACAAAGTTCAAATACTTAGGACTATGGTTTGATGAGAAATGTATATGGAGGAATCATATAAATCAGATTGAAACACAATGTAAAAAGGTAATAAACCTAATTAGGTCAGTTACTGGGTATGAATGGGGAGCAGATAAATGATCACTAATGGATATATATAGGGCCTTAATACGGTCGTGTCTAGATTATGGGTGTATGGTATATGGAGCAGCAGCCAAAAGTATTTTAGAAAAACTTAGAGCATTAAGAATCAGTATTGGTGCAGTTAAAACAACGCCTACCAATGCGTTGCTGGTGGAAGCTAACGAGTTACCATTATATATAAGACGGTCAAAGCTATCACTGGTATATTGGGTAAAGTTAAACGGATCTGGAGAGGAACAACCTGCTAGAAAGGTGTTAAATGATTGTTGGGAGTATGCACAACAAAGAAAATGTAAAGGATTTGGTTGGAATATTCAGAATATAGCTGAGGAATATGGACTAAACAGGGTAGGATACGGACCAAACACTGTATGGGGTAATGTTCCTCCATAGATACTCCCAGAGCCAAAGGTAAACTTTCATCTTATAGAACAGAAGAGAGTATGGGCTGAAAGGAATGAGGATAATATAGGATATTTGGTTAATAATTATGTGGAAATGAATTATTATAATTACATGACAATTTTTACTGACGGATCTAAAAATTCAGGAAGTGAGCATGTAGGAGCAGGAGCATATATACCTGATTTTAATGTTGAAATAAGTACAATAATTACTGATGGAGTATCTGTATTCACAGTTGAAATTGTTGCAATAATCCTAGGATTACAGGATAGAAGAGGTAAGGCCTGAGAGAGTTGTCATTTGTTCAGACTCTGCTGCAGCTCGTAGTAGCTTGAACTCCAAAGAAACATCTCGAGATGATTTACTGCTGGAAATATTTACAATAATGTTAAGAATACAAAGAGCTGGAACGGATGTACAGTTTTGTTGGGTTCCTGCTCATGTTGGTGTAGAGGGTAATGAGAAGGCAGATGAGATTGCAAAGAGAGCGCTGAAATTAAATGAGAATGAAATTATGAAAAGGTGAAGCCAGATCATTTAACCATGTTTCAGATAAAGCAATAATAGAAAACTGATGTTTAAGATAAATAATGAATAAAATGATCATAATTCCTACATAAACTTCTTATGTTCAAATGAAAAGTAGAAAAAACATTAGAAGGCAAAGATCTACATAAATCATTAAACTGATTTTCAGTATAAAAACTACAAGAGTTTGAAGCATTCAATGATGAAAAATAGTTTAAATCTGGGTCAACATCCAAGTTATAAGAATCAACTGTAGAAAGATCAAATGGCTTAAAGCAGTGGTGTAGTGGAGGGTATACGCAGGTATACGGCGTATACCCACTTCTTTATCAGTCGGCATTCCGTATACCCACTTCTAAATCCCCTCTGATGCGCACCATTCAGTAGTGTCCTGCATTAGCCAAATCACGACAGTCCAGCATATGAGTAACTAATCCAATCGCATGTGAATATGAGCAAATATTCTCTAAAAACATCCAGTAAAGACAGTGATGCGGTCAGGAATGAGACGTAAACACACTCATGCAGTGTATGTTTCATTTATACTCGAAGCCGGATATCCCTGAAACGGCCTCATAGAAGTAACTTACGCGTCACGACGTGTAAGAATCCAGCTATCGCTGTGGCCAAAGCCATCTCTACTGTAGCTAAGCTGAATAAAAAGAAACGTGAAGACAGTAAACGCATGATTGCGACATTATGGTTTGTGTGTGTTTTTCCAAGTCATCTACAGGTAATCAAAAACGGAGTGTCTATTTACACTAAGTGCAAATAGCCCATCTTGTTGGCAAAGGCTATTTACATTAACTCCGCCCACTAACGTGTGATTGAGTTAGTCAAGCATAAAAAAAGAAGTATATTCAACATAAGTTTCAGTGGCGTAGATGGTAAGGCGCATGCTTTTTGACGCGATCGACCCGAGTTCGCGCCCACCTTTTGCCAAACATTTTTTTCCCCTTTTCAAATCTCATATCGCATCAGAAAGGCATTTATTTTCAATAAAAATGAAGGAAATAATCAAAAAGTTGAAAATAAAGTATCGGGTAGGGTTAGGGTAGGTGTAGGGAGGGCTTTATTGTCCCAATAAGGTGGCATCCATTTAATAAATTTGAATTAAAATTACATTTACACTCAGTACGTTATTATTGCGTACTGTTTTATAATCTATTACAATACTGAGGTGCAGATAATTGCCACTATTTGCAATAAGTAGTATAAATAGCAGAACATCTTGCTATTTTAACAGTGTAAATAGAATCTATCGCTATTTACACTTAGTGCAAATAGCCGCTGCCAATAAAAAAAGCATCTGATTCTGAATAATGCAGTGCTAATCGATAGCATTTATTACACTTGGCAATAGATACAGTACTAGGCAATAAAATATAACTTCTGCCTTATTTTGTGATAAAAAAAAATAAAATAAAAAAAAAAAAGTTATATATTAGGCTAAACAAATCATAAAACTCATTAGGAAAACTCTGGAAAAATATTAAATTATTGGTTATTGTCCAGCAGTGTATTTGATTTCTCAGCCAATTAAAAGCAAGTGGTAATAATAAATAAGCAATAATAATCAATAATAAAACCTGTCAATTAGACAAAAAAGTTATTATATTTCTAACTTCTTAAATGATTGAGAATCATGATTTTTTTGTTTGTTTCAAATAGGGATCACAATTCTCCCACAATTCTGAACAGACAACTAAACAAAATAGCATGTAATTTACTAGAGATTCTGACAAAATGTCAGTTGCTGCAGTCTATTTATACATTTATTTTAATTGCAAAATCTGCACCTCTTCTGTGGATAATATTATTTTCATAATGATCCTTACTCAAGCAGAAGTAGTTAAGTAACAGAGTGCAAATATTACTGGCCCATTTTGGAGTGAACTAAATATGCAAGACTATTTTACATGTCACTGTTTTTGGTAGTTCATCCTTTGCAGAGCTGCTTAAAAAAAAAAAAAAAAAAAAAAAAAAAAAAAAAAACTGGGGGCATAAATTAAGAGTATACCCACTTCTCCAGGCACCACTACACCACTGGCTTAAAGCCTCAGATTCAAAAACTAATTTGTTGGAATCAATAATGTATATAAAGAAATATACAATAGATGTGATTAACTTATCAAAATACAACAAATAACTAATAATAAATCTATTTTAGAACTTGCCTTCCTTTGTTTTGGTGGATTTTGGATAGGTGGATGAACAATAAGTTTGTCGTATTTCAGATATGCAATGTCACCTCTTTCTCGGGATGCCTTCATTGCTGGAAGTAATTCTCTCCTTCTTTGCCGGATGGTTTCAGGGAAGTCCTCGTTAATAAAAATGCCAGAGCCCTTTAAGTTCTTTGCTTTATCCAAAACTGCAAGTTTAGGTCACACTTTATATTAGGTGGCCTTAACTACTATGTACTTACATCAAAAAACAAGTACAATGTACTTATTGTGTTCATATTCTATTGCAAAACACTTCTGCTGCTATTGAGGTGGGATACGGGTAAGGTTAGGGACAGGTTTGGTGGTCTGGGTAGGTTCAAAGGTGGGTTAAGGTGTAAGGGATGGGTCAACAGTGTAATTATAAATGTAATTACATAAATTAATTACAGATGTAATTATATATAGGTATTTTTAAAAATATAAGTACAATGTAAAAACATGTATGTACACAATAAGTGCATTGTACCAAATGATTAATTTAAATGTAAGTACATAGTAGTTAAGGCCACCTAATATAAAGTGGGACTCAAGTTTATCCTTCAATCGCAAAAATCTGACAACAATAGGTCGGGGTTTCTCTGATGATACCACTGACTTCCCAACTCTATGAGCCCAATCCAACTCTATTTTCCCATGATCCAGCTGTAATTTTTCACTGAAGAGTTTTCTCACTTTTTCTTCAGATTCAGACACCTTTTCTCTTACAGACTCCTTAATGCCTTCCACAACAATATTTTGCCGTCTTGCCTGGCCTTCCAGATATTCTGTCTTGTCTGAAATTGTGATCAAACTTTTGCAGAGTGTGTCCAGATCTGTCCTGGTTTCATTGCAATTTGAAGACCATGTCTTAGTTGAGAAGTTTGTCAATCAGAAGGAGAGAAGAGCAAGATTCCTGTACAAATAAGTAAAAAAAAACATGCTGGTTTTTTTCAGCACATTGATTTTCTTGTACATGGTTATCCTCAGATTTGTATCAGTCATGGAAGTATCCACAATTGAACTGAGACTGGTAAAATAACTGATCGGAGATGATTTAATGAATAAACAGGTAACCAGATGTTCGTTAACTTTGTCTGCATTGCAGTAAATCATATTGCTTTGATTTATTGTGAAATTGTTTGCTGTGCCACAGCTCCACCTCAAATGATTTTCTCCAGCCGCCACTGCAAACATTCACAAATAACGTGGAAAGCTTTGAAATCTGCTCCGTTGTAAATCCCCTGTGATGAATCTGTGGAGGTCCAACATCTGCTGGAAACTCAGGTGAACTATTAGCGTGCACGCGCATGTCCCCAGTTGATCCAGAACACCTTCATTGTTTACATATGCGCCTAGCGTCTGGATTCTTGTTTCCTGAAACAGACCAAGCTGTTATTTCCCTTTTATTGCAAGCGTTATGTGGGCTATAATTAAATGAGTTCTCATTAGTTATCTAGCTATCTTGTCAGCAGATAAATGCAGTGAGGAACACGTTATAGAAATGTATCTGTAAACTTGAATGTTGAATAGTGTAACAGTTAACTGCAGTAGTTTACAAAAGCTAACGGAGAACATTTTTCATCACTTATGCTTGTCTAATGTTAATTCCAACATGTACTGATGTATTAAACAATAATAGTATTATTAGTAAATATTGTGCATGAAATAATAGTTTTTCTACTTCTGTCTTTAGGAAAGCCATCATCTGTAATGTAAGACAGCTCAGACAGTGAGTGCTACAGAGAGACAGGACAGTGATAAACCACACGTGACCATATGATCATCCAGATGTGTTTGACAACTTGAGGATGAAATGCAATGTAGTACTCAAAGCTGCTGCTTTTGATATTGATCACGTTAATAAATTTGCTGGAAACAGTCTCTGTCTTGTGTTTATATGCAGTACTGGTCACATTTCTGGACACATTACTATTTTTATGTTTCTTATGCTCATCAAGCCTCCATTTATTTGATCAGAAATAGACAAAATCAGTAATATTGTGAAATATTACAACTTAAAATAATGCTTTTCTGTTTGAATATTCTTTATATTTATTTCTGTGTTGCAAAGCTGGATTTTGATCAGCCTTTACTCCAGTCTTAAGTGTCACATGATCCTTCAGAGATCATTCTCATGTGCTGATTTGATATTTGGTTATTGTCAGTGTTGGAAACAATTGTGCTGCTTAATATTTTTTTTCTGGAACCTGTTGCCAGTCCTTCCGCTCGATTGGCAGTTGTGTTGCTCCTCAATATTCAGTGGGTGCTCCTAAAACTTTGAAGTTGGGAGCACCAGTGCTACAAAGTAAAAAAGTTCATTTCGAGCCCTGCTCAGTCATATATTTTTTTTACACATACAACAGTTTACGTCCTTGAAATGGTCACAGCTGCCGCTGAACAATGCATTATTAGTTTTTTATTTATTCACAGTTTTATTTGTATGTTTTTAAATATGTCCAAAAAAAATGTTCATTGTCCACAGGTGTGCTCGAAAACATCATTCCTTCCGTGTTTGTCCATAGCAGTGCAGTGGTATAGTTTTTATTATAGGGTGGCCGAAAGGGCCACCTAAATAAAATGTTAGGGTGGCACAATACAAAAAAGTTTTGCATGCCTAAATCTAATGGCAGACAATAATTTTTGGTGTTACCATTCATTCTGGGAGCATATAAAGTAATAGGCTTCAAAACTTCAGTAGACTATTACTATTTTCTGTATAGAGCAAAATAGAAAAAAAGTCGCTCTGCAATTCAACTGCAAGTACCCTCGTGTGTGCCAAAAACAAAGTTCTACATTTTAAATGGATTGCTTAGAAAGCTCGCAAAGAGTGCTCATAATAAAGCTGTCATTCTTTGTTCATCGCGATCTCACAAAGTTCTGTGAGGACCAATGAATCTCACACTGTGCAATTAATAGCCTATATAATATAGGCCTATTAACATCATGTATCCACCCTCTTTTAAGGCAGTGCCCCAGACTGCCCCCCCCCCCCCCCCCCCCATTTAAAATGCTCTAGACACGCCCCTGGTGGACATGTCGACTGCCTTCCTCTTCATTTCAATTATTTATCATAAACCCTACATTTGTGTGGTGGAAATATGCTGTCAGTGCTTAATTTACATATTTTCTGTTTCTGTTGTCAGACATAAATGAATATATTACTACTCATCTGTCTGGGTAACAAAAACTGTTCTACATATGTGACTTTAAGAGCCCAAAATGCATTAAATGTTGCCCAAATCTGCAATAATTTACAGATCAACTGATGGAGTAACAGGACTCTACACTTACTTTTCTTTTTAGGAGCAGGGTCAAAAATTTAGGAGCACCTTCTAATCAATAATTAAAAATTCTGATAAAACAATGAACCTTCCCATTACGAGGTGATATGTGACTCCTTAAAGTGATTTACAGGGAATTTAGTTTTTACCTTTGTAATAGCATTTTTCTAACTTTATTAAAAGTATATCATCTTTTATTTATCAATTCAAAAAAGCTTTTTAACATTTCTAATTAAAACAACAGAATAAAAAGTAGAATAAGAATAAGTTATCAATCAAATGAAATCAGTATTTAAGGAATAAATTTGTACTACAGAGGTGGCACAGAAGAACACACAAGTGGCTTGTAGGTGTATTTTCAGACGTTTAATGAGACTGAGAGTGCAATTAAATTCATAAATTCATATTGAGGTTAATGTTTTAAATATCAAATGTTGAATATAGAAATATTAAATGATTTAAATAAGAGGAAATATACTGTAAAAATGAAAGTAAAACTGCCAGCAGGTGATTTTATCACTGAATCGTTCATTTATTTGAATCATTGGCACTAGATTTGATTAAACGCAGCTGATTCATAAATGAAACACCGCTGTGTTTGAATGGAGATGCTCAGAGGCTCTTACTTTGTTGGAAACGATTTTCATTGATGAAATAGAGCAAAATAAGGCAATATTGTTGTAGTCAGACAATAGAAGTCACTTAAATGAATATGAACTTCTTGTTTAATGAACTGTTGTATTAAATCAATCACATCTTAATAATCATTAAAAGCTGTCACTCATCTTAGTTTGCTATCTCACAAAACTCTATTATAATCAGCTCCTTACACTGCACAGTGAATCTCTAATTTACAGTCTGTCTACACGTTGTTTGTTATAATGAGTGGATAAACTCAACGCAGCTAGCTTTGAAGCTCCTTCAGCACAAACTCAAATATACTGATCGGGTCAGGCGCACGTTTCTCCTAAATATTTGTTCATAGTCGCACGCAGTAGCCTAGTCTTCAGTCTCAAATGTAGAGCCCTGAGTAATATTAATCTAATAAAAACTAAGATGTAACAGAAATAGATTCAATTCAGTCAATTCCTAATTAATGCCTTAGTGACGCCTAATCTATAGCCAAACAGTATTGTATTATGTGAGTTTGACAGAATAAACTAAGTTTTACTTGTAAGTTTCCTCTCCTCTCAAACCATGTGCTGCAGTGCAGTATGCTTCGATAGTATGGTACACATAATACAAATTTATTATATTTATTTTTAATATAGTGTTTCATCAGTGTCAATTTATTCATCCATGTTAATTTATATTGAAAAATATATATGATTCTAAAAAAAACTCCACTCTTTCTGTTTGGGGTGGCCAGTGTCATTTTAGGGGTGACCGTGGCCCCTCAATCCAATCATAATCATGTTGCACTGATTTAGTTGATCTGATGAGCAGCGCTGTATCTGTGTGTGTTTACTCTTCTGCTCAGGGAGAGGTACTTCCTTTCAATAAGTACTTACTTAACGAGCGCTAAAAGAGTACTACTCTACAGCCAAATCTCGCTGAATATGAATGCGATCCGCCATGTTTACTTTATCATGGGATTTATGACAAGCGCAAAAACAAAGTTAAAAGACACTTCATCCATCTGTCTGTAAATATTGATATTGATGAAATGTGCTCATTTTTGTTCTTGTTGAAGAAACAGCTGCCCGTATAACTAATACATTTTGGGTTGATTTAGCTTTTTATATTTTTAACTCTACTAACATCAGTTTAATACTTAAAGATATCATTTTTTATTACAAAACTCTTGAAAATGTGATTAATTTCTTAATTTTATGTGCAAAATTGTTCACCAACACACAAAACTGGCTTAAATCTCGCTTTCCTCTTTATCTTGTTGAATGTCTCTGAGGCTCATAAATAACAAAAACAAATGCAATTTTAATGCATTATTATTATATGAATTTTATGATCATTCAAATATATTTAATCTTTTTTTTCCCTGTGTACATACAGTAATATCATATGATGTAAGCAAACCCATTATGGTTATGTTTTCTGTTTTTTTTTTCATTATGATGTTCATTGTGCCATATTTCCCTGAGCTTGTACGTTCTTCAGTAATAATAATACAATTAGGAAAATAAGAGCGACAGGTGCACAAACACCTCATAGCATCAATAAATCCACAACCCTACCTAGTACGTTTTCTTCCATGTTTGCAATGTTTGTCATATCTGCTCAAAGGAGACGCTGATCAGCTGCTCAAAGATCTCGTCTTTGGAGAAGACTGTTGATTTTACTCCAAAAATGAAAGCATTACTACTTAGAAATTAAGATTACCTCAGAAAGCATTGGTAGCCCAACACTTATGAACAATAATAATGATAAATGCTGACCAATAATTATATGTTTTTAGTAAAACAAGCAAAATGTAATTAGCTTCTTCATATGCCATAGCTATGCATGACTACACACGAGACAAATGCAGCCAAGGTGAATACATCTCAATTTTCAGTCAAGTAATGAATTAATGCATGTGTTAAAAAAAACAATTATATTTTATTTACTGACAACAACAGGAAACATGAATAAATGAGTAAAATGTAAATAAAAGTAACCATGACAATAAATAAACACAAGTCAACAACACATGAAACAAAGCTTTATTCAAACATATTGTTCTATCAATCATGTATTTACAGTCGGTGAACCCACATCCTACAGTCATCTCAACACAGCTGGGCCAGTTCTGCAGCTTTATTCTGATGAAGCAGCTGATCACCGAGCCCACCTTCACCAGTCTCTGCTGTCCATCATGTCTCTCACTGCTGCAGTCAGACTGAATCTGATCATGGATGGGAAAGGGACATGGAGTCCACACAATCTTGAACAAGAGCAGGAGAACGTGTGCGGGACAATCTGGCTGCCGCTGTGTCTGCTCCAAACATCTGTGTGCCTGCTCTCCATGAGAACAACTACCTCATATCTCCGTGGAGCTTAATGTGCCACCAGGTTTGCTTGTAGTCAGACAAATACTCGCTGTACTGAACCATCATTCAAAATAACAGAAAAACAACAGAGAGGTAGCACACATCCACACTTGCTACATTAATAAATAAAAAATGTTGTGATGCATTGCAAATATAGTAACAACCAAAGGACGTTTTTAGGCAAAATGCACATTTACTACATAGATATTAAACATTTACATTACATTACATTTAGTCATTTAGCAGACACTTTTATCCACAGCGACTTACAAATGAGGACAATGGAAGCAATCAAAATCAACAAAAGAGCAATGATATGCAAGTGCTATAACAAGTCTCAGTTTATGGAAGCAGAATAATGACAATAGTTTTTGAAACAAAGCATGCTGAATTCCACAAATCGAAAAAAAAGATGACTTTCTCAATGTGGTCTGAGAAAGTCAGCTGATCATCAATCATAACTCCAAGGTTTCTAGCAGGTTTTGAAGGAGTTATGGTTGATGAGACTAACTGGATGGTGAAATTGTGACGAAACGATAGGTTTGCTGGAACCACAAGCAGTTCTGTCTTGGCAAGGTTGAGTTGAAGGTGATGGTTCTTCATCCAGCCAGAAATGTCTGTTAGACATGCTGAGATACGAGCAGCTATCGTCGGATCATCAAGATAGAATGAGAGGAGTTGAGTGTCATCAGCATAGCAGTGATAAGAAAAGACATGCTTCTGAATGACAGAACCTAGTGATGCCATGTAGACAGAGAAGAGAAGTGGTCCAAGAACTGAGCCCTGAGGCACCCCAGTAACTAGATGTTGAGACTTGGACACCTCACCTCTCCAAGGTACCTTGAAGGACCTATTTGAGAGGTAAGACTCAAACCACTGGAGTGCAGTTCCTGAGATGCCTTTGTAGAAACTGGTCAGAACAAGAACACACACAAACCTATTTTCAACACATGCCTGAAGCAAGAATGAAAGCACACATTCCATGGCTCGCTCCGAACCCCCTTTTTCTCCTGGGACCATAAAAACCAGGATATATCGGGGAAAAGACATCTGGATGCTCTTAAGAGAAGAGCAACTTTAAATAGATAAAATAGATAAAGTCGAATGGGACAAAGACTTCGGCGTCTGAAATCACGTATTCGGGGCGGAGCTCCTACAGAAACACTTGCGATTGGATCAAAAGCCCCACAGGCAGATCCCAAATCGGCCTGTTAAAAACAGATGCAACAACTGTAAAAGAGGTTGTTGTTGGAAACTGAAAAAAGAAGCTTAAGCTCAACTCGCTCGTCTCTCGTTTGCTCACGCGCTGCAAAGCGCTTCTTGCCACTAACATCACGGCCGAGCATTGCAACAGCGATCAAGACTCAGTTAAACTTCGAGAGAACTTTAACATCTGAAGCTAAGGAACTGAAACGACTTCCTGAGAGCGTCACCAAGTCAGAACGAAGCCAACCAACCACTGAAGAGTACCCTCGTGACGACGACCTCCCAAGCCGCAAATCCGCGCACGGTCCGTCTTGAACTGAAAAAAAGTAAGGCAAAATCTCCTAAATCTGCTGAAACTGGTTGTATTTATCTTTTAAGAGTAAAGATACAAGAGTTCCCTCCGTGTGTGATTTCCCTCAGGTTGAAAACGAGCATTAGAACCTAAGACTCTCTTCAGATCAGAACAATCCATTGCAACGAATGTGTGTGTTTACGTCTTTTGTTTTGTGTTGCTTAGCTTAGTATTGTGTTGATTCTATTAAGAAATCTCATGTCTGCTGCTATGTGATTTGTCAAATCTTAATTACTTGCCAAAAGGTCGCGTTACCTACGCTCAGGAGCTTGATAACTAAAGTTAACTATTTGGTTTGTTTTATCGTTGGCCGCGAATGAGATAAACACAATGGTTAAAAGATAAACGTGCTGATTTTAATACTTGCTGGACAAGTCGTTAATAAGGTATCGTTAACAAGGTATAAGTTGGACATTCTGATTAATCTCAGTTAATCATATAAATATGTAATCTTAAGAGTGATTACCTAAAAGCTAAAGTTAGAACAATGATTCTAATGATTAATACCTACACCTTTTACCAATAGGGTTGACAGGAGGATCTGGTAGTTGACCGTATCAAAAGCAGCTGACAGATCCAGCAAGATAAGTATTGAAGATTTGGAGTCCGACACAAAATATAATTAAGCAAATTCATTAGCTTAATTCATTTTAGCACAAATGAAACACTGTATTGACAAATGAGCGTCCATGACCAGATTTTTGTATAAACTGCTATATTTAGTGATACTGATGTGACAATTAAATCAATGTATTATGTTTTAGATTCTCAGATTGTGAAATTTAAAATTCATAACTGTGTGTTTAATCTTGCTGTCTTTAAGATTCCTTATTGTGCTAAGACTGCATCTGAAGATAGCAGAAAACACCCTGCCCTTGAAAACAACAAACAGAGGATGTGCTTGCTTTAACTTTATGTTTGACAACTACAAAATCCAATCTGGCATCGAAGAAGACACACTAGATTTTGCTCTTTGTTCACTTCCATAAGCATGTAAATGCTGGTGCTTGAGTACTGATCCTATTCATCAACCTGATATACACAAAGTTGGGGATTTTGGATGAATTTGAACAAAGTTAATTAGTACAAATATTAATGATTTCTTTGGAAAAAAAAATACAAATACAATTTTGTAACCAATTTGCCAATTAAGATTTTTTTTTTCCAGTATACAATACCCTGATGACAATTTAAGAGAATGAAGCAAATACTTTAGTTCAGGAAGGTATTAATAGAATTCACATACTAGGCTTGAATCTGTAAAGCATGTCGCCAATCTTTTAACTTCCCTCTCATGGAAATGTTCCATGAAGAACTGGGTTTTAAATTCATATTACAGGATGTGGTTTGGATCATTTGGACAAAATGCATCATGTGTAACATGAATTATTTGGGCAAAGAGGAAAGGGAATAACATACTGATATTCTAAATATTGGGATGATGCTTTCTCTTACAAACAAGTCAAGCATGTCAAAAGTGATTTTATTAAACCCTAAGAGATACGCTGGTTTTCTATATAATCACCAACAGCTATGATCATGTAATACAGCATTATTTAAAACTGTTAATAACCGATAATAACAGAATCATACTTGAAAACTGAATAACTGATAATAGCAGACAATAACTGTGAATAACGTCATTCAAAATCCAGAATATGCATCTTTTTGAATAAAAAAATGACACTCATGGTCATTATAGCAAGCTCAAATTTGCATTGATTTGACTGTAATGAATACAAAAGGGCTTTTGAGACCACTGATTGCTTCAGACTTAAAACGCTTCCATGCAATTAACACAGGCTTTTTAAAAAAACATGCTCCATCCTCATTTTAAAACCAAAATAAGGCACATTTTCAGTAAATATATGCAAAGTTGCACTTAAATGATATTAATGCACTATGATGAGACAAAATGGCATGTCAGAAGAAAGATATTGAAATGAGGCACTAAAACAACCCTTCCTAAATATAAAGTTGTTGATCACAGGCTCTGAAAGTCAATTTGAACATTTTCAGGTCATCTAAACTAAGCATGATCCAAACACACTGTCCTGTCTTTGCAATGCTTTAACTTTAGTGGGTGTGTTTATATGACACCCAAAACATGCTGATTACTTGTGATTTTATGTGTATATAAACCAAACTAAACACACAAGAAATGCACCTATATAAAGCTCTCTGACATATGTTTCCAAATATTTCGTTTTTCAGCATCACAACATTGCATGAATCTGATTTGTTGTGACCCGCTTTACGAAACATGTACATTAATCCGGTCAACTATTGATGTTTTCTGTGTTCATACAGACACTTGCCAACATAATTGTCCACACAATGAACATATTAATGTTTCCATGTGTCATAACACAGCACCATCGCAACACTGAATGCACGAGTTTTGTTTTGACCTCCTTCAGCATAACATGCTCAAGTTAAAGCCCATGTTGCACAGAAGAGCATGCAAGCAACGAAATGCATTAGTGTCCTGAAGCTTTATTTACACACATGAACAATAGCATTAGGTTTGATGTACCTCGGAACACAGCTCGGAGATGAGCGGTCAATCTCCCACGTTGCGAATAAATTCATAGGCACAGGCATGATGGGACCCAAACCCGCCGCACCCGAGCCCGAGCCCGAGCCCCCAGCTCCGGACATGGCTGATCCTCCGGGCGCAGCGGCGGCGGGTGCGGGAGCGGGTGCACCGAGCCCCGGGTTCATGAAGGCGGCCCGGACCCCTCCTCTCTCCACAGCCGCGGCCATCACCGAACCGAAGCTCAAGCTGGACTGCGATGGTCGAGGACCTCACTGCTCATGCACACGGTCCGGACGGCTTTCATCTCTCACATACACAGATTTGCGATGGTCAGAGGCGGAGCTTCGCTTCAGAAGAAAATGTGGAGCAGATGCGATCTGCGGTCGGTCGACAGGCGGCGCTAAATCACGGGTTCAGGAGCCACTCGCTAACGAGTCGTTCTTTTGAGTGATTCAGTCGAACCGATTCGCGAACCGTTCGTACAGTACTGTATTGTTTATAAGAGAGAACATCTGTTTAGGAATAAACCTGTAGGGTCAGCCACATGCTTGAACTTATTACCATAAACAATGCAACATTTGACAATATAATAGGCCTATCAAGAATAAATCAGTTATTTCTTCTGCACTGGAAGCTGTCGTCTAATTCCTTGTGTGTGTAAACATAGTTGATAATAAAGCTCTTTCTGACTTCTGAAGAAAATATGGACGCTGTAGCATTTATAAGGAAAAACACAATTAGACTCTCAGACAATATTAGATCAGTGATGGAATCAAATGGTAAAACATACATTAGCATACATTCTGAAAAACACACAACATACTAATTTATAAAAGTTGAAACATAATGCTAAAAGTAGTGTAGTGTAACCAGATAAATATAAATACAAAATGATGTTTTTTTTTTTTTTTTAAATATGAAAAAATTTAAATAAGCAAAAAGTTAATGTTGAAGTGTTAATTCTGAATGTTCTCTCTGCCTTCTCTGTGGTCTAATGGGTTCAGGATCAAACCTGGCCTTCATCTGTTGTGCTGTAGGTTTGGTTAAACTGTACTTGTGCGCAGTGTCTGGATAAAACAATCAGAGACGGCAGTTAACCTTTATCCTTCAATAATCAAACAACTGTGTTTTCATTTTAGAATTTAAAGACTGTCGTGTGTAAAGTGGCATAATTTGGTTATGTGTAAAGTTATGTGTAAAGTGGCATAATTTGGTTATGTGTAAAGTCATGTGTAAAGTGGCATAATTTGGTTATGTGTAAAGTCATGTGTAAAGTGGCATAATTTGGTTATGTGTAAAGTCATGTGTAAAGTGGCATAATTTGGTTATGTGTAAAGTCATGTGTAAAGTGGCATAATTTGGTTATGTGTAAAGTCATGTGTAAAGTGGCATAATTTGGTTATGTGTTAAATTATGTGTAAAGTGGCATAATTTGGTTATGTGTAAAGTCATGTGTAAAGTGGCATAATTTGGTTATGTGTAAAGTCATGTGTAAAGTGGCATAATTTGGTTAAGTGTAAAGTTATGTGTAAAGTGGCATAATTTATACTTGGAGCACAATGACTCATATATTTGTGCATCATGAACAAACCCCGGCATTTTGCTTCCATGTTTGTGATAAAGTGAGATGCATCACATATCGTTTAGTTCACAGAGAACAGTAATGAGTTGTAAATTATTGCTTAAGCTTTGACTCCCAGACAAATTACTCTTCCATTACCTGCATATTAATGCTGCAGAATGTTATTTTACTGTTAATATTCACATACTGCAGAAACTGTAGCAGGATTGTGGGATCCAGTTATATTTGTAGATATATTAATATCACTAATTTTATGTATTCATCTTTTTCAGACATGTGACTCTTTCACTCATACGCAGTATTTATGACCATCATGGGGTAAAGTGATGGGTAAACCCAAGGCCCTCTCATAGGCCCCTTATCATGTGCATGTGTGTGTTTGGTCTGTAACAGATGGTAGGGATGTAAACGATGGGTTAAGTGTGGTGTGTTTGAGCGCTAACGGTGTGTGTGCACCCACAGCTCCTTAGCAGGTAAGAAAACTGAAACAATAAGGATGTATGTAAACCAGTGCTGCTCTGTCACACAGCCTGTGCTATAAGTTGGTCATTTTATGCAATAGAGCAAAATAAGTTGATTTGTGTACAGAGTAACAACAGGTTAATTAAGGTCAACTCATATTGTAGGATGCTCTACTGCTCCTTCTGAGTCACATGCATCAATCTGCATCTAATCTCACTTTTTGACTGTCCACAAACCTAGTATTGGGAGCCCATTCATTAAATTGCACATCTTGGATGTCTTCCTGATCTAAAGCCTGAGACACCTCAACAGCTGAAGTCCAAAGACATCAAACTCAGTCTAAGGTGAGTGATGAAAGGCAGCTATTTTAATCAAATAATTTGTCCCATTCTATTCCATTTGAAATGTTATTTTCCAAAAACTGACTTGTAATCTTATCACTGCATTCCCAGAGATGCTAATGCTGTCTTTATAGTAATAGGACTGAGTCACAGTTGTAAGTCATTATTTTCACAAAGATTCTGATCTGTGATGCTTCTCAGGAGACACCAAACATGTTTGTGTTTGTTTATTTATAACATGACAGCTGAACAGGTGAAGAATAAAAAAGGAAGACATGTCCCTTCAAATAAGAATAAGACAGGATATTGCTGGATACTGTTGCTTGTTTTCATTGTGTCCTGAAATGCCATACTTTGGCAATAAACTGATTATCATAAACAACACATGTATTTTTCTAGGGATGTGGCATGACCAGGGGATAAATTGTTGCAGTCGTTAATTTAGCCTGATAGCTTGAATCAACTGAAGTATTTCTTATTAATATTTATTTTGTAAGTGTAATCCTCTGGACTTACTTTAAGACACCAAAACTATTTAACACAGGAAAAAAAAAATACAATGTGCTTTTCAGGGGTAAAGATATATTTGACCCAATATGTCTTAATAAATATATTAAACAGTATTTATTTTTTTTATTTTTTATTTCCATGACAAAAAAGTTACCACAAAAGAGTAATTATTGAATAATATACATTGGAAGAAAGCTTGGCAAAAAATATTCAAAGCAAAGATTTATTAAGATTTGTGAATCCCAGAGGGATCATAGTTAGATCTGTTAAAATAGAGATCTATTTATAAATAATTGATGTTTTACATATTTAATTGATTTAGTTTATTACAGTATGTTTTATGTCAAACTCTCTCCTTGAGACTGGAGCACTCTGCTGGTAAACTGTGATCATGACTGTCATATACTATACTGTTGTCTTTGACCTAGCATATTCATATTCAAATTTCTGACTTAAAACACAAAACCAACAAGAATTATAAAAAATAAAACTCTACAGCATGATTTATTCATGCTGCATTACATGCTGGGACCCTTCATACATATGCACAGCACAAAACACAGTATGATGCTGTTTGTTTACAAGTAATTACTGAGAGTGCAGTTCAATACAAGAGAAGTCCCACTGTGAAATTACTGTGAAAGTAATGCAGTTATTAACCTGGAATATACTGTACTTTCACACTAAATTTTTACAGTGCAGTTAGTATGTCCAATCTAATTATTTAAACAAATGTTCCCATGAGACTGGAAAAAAATGTAGGCTGAATAAAAATTAATAACAAAATCCTTCACACATGAAACTGCTGGATCAGTATCAGTATTAATGTCCAGGTGACAGTCTTGTTCAGGACGTGTTGTTTTGATTCACTTGTTTGGAGCTTGTGGAGTTTCCTCTGTCAAATACTGTACAATAGAGAGAAAGATAAAATACACTAAGATCTGCTTTAATACAAGATAATCAATTACATCATTGAATCAATAACTTACTGTAGTTTCTGTAGTTTACAGCGTGGATCCTCCAGTAGAGCAGAGAGCAGCTTCACTCCTGAGTCTCCTGGATTATTATCTCTCAGATCCAGTTCTGTCAGGTGTGAGGGGTTTGATCTCAGAGCTGAACTCAGAGCAGCACAGCCTTCCTCTCCAATACTGCAGTTATACAGCCTGCAGAGAGTGAAGAACATGAATGATCTCTGGGATTGTGTTTCAGCTTTAGGGTGAGAGTGTGCTTGTATGAGCTCTGCTTTTCTCTCTCACACCAGGATCGGTGCTATAGAGATTTTATCTTGCCAGCAGCTGAGACATTAATTTAACTCACTCTACATGATTCCTGATTGTGATGCTGAACTAGTTCATCGTTTTTCACTCCTCAAACCGTTTGTAGTACTATACAGGTGATAATGTTAAAATAAGAGTAACATTATAGTGTAACTATGATATATAAGTCTTGTAAGGATCACTAATCAGCTCAATGATGAAATCCAGCGGCGTGGATGAAGGTATAATGTGTGAAGGACTACTACTCGTGCTTTAATCTAACTCCAATTTGCAAGTGATCATTAAATTTAGAATGTGTTTCTAATTAGTAACTAATCACAGATATTGGTTAGTTTAAATGGAGATATTTGATTATTCTGTACATCCTATATTTTCAATTATTCATTCAAAAAAAAAAAAAAAAAATTACTCAGAGGATGCAAGGTTAACCACAATATATATATATATATATATATATATATATATATATATATATATATATATATAGGTCCTTTTCAAAAAATTAGCATATTGTGATAAAGTTCATTATTTTCTGTAATGTACTGATAAACATTAGACTTTCATATATTTTAGATTCATTACAACACAACTGAAGTAGTTCAAGCCTTTTATTGTTTTAATATTGATGATTTTGGCATACAGCTCATGAAAACCCAAAATTCCTATCTCAAAAAATTAGCATATTTCATCCGACCAATAAAAGAAAAGTGTTTTTAATACAAAAAAAAAGTCAACCTTCAAATAATTATGTTCAGTTATGCACTCAATACTTGGTCGGGAATCCTTTTGCAGAAATGACTGCTTCAATGCGGCGTGGCATGGAGGCAATCAGCCTGTGGCACTGCTGAGGTGTTATGGAGGCCCAGGATGCTTCGATAGCGGCCTTAAGCTCATCCAGAGTGTTGGGTCTTGCGTCTCTCAACTTTCTCTTCACAATATCCCACAGATTATCTATGGGGTTCAGGTCAGGAGAGTTGGCAGGCCAATTGAGCACAGTAATACCATGGTCAGTAAACCATTTACCAGTGGTTTTGGCACTGTGAGCAGGTGCCAGGTCGTGCTGAAAAATGAAATCTTCATCTCCATAAAGCTTTTCAGCAGATGGAAGCATGAAGTGCTCCAAAATCTCCTGATAGCTAGCTGCATTGACCCTGCCCTTGATAAAACACAGTGGACCAACACCAGCATCACTGACTGTGGGTACTTGACACTGGACTTCAGGCATTTTGGCATTTCCCTCTCCCCAGTCTTCCTCCAGACTCTGGCACCTTGATTTCCGACTGACATGCAAAATTAGCTTTCATCCGAAAAAAGTACTTGGACCACTGAGCAACAGTCCAGTGCTGCTTCTCTGTAGCCCAGGTCAGGCGCTTCTGCCGCTGTTTCTGGTTCAAAAGTGGCTTGACCTGGGGAATGCGGCACCTGTAGCCCATTTCCTGCACACGCCTGTACACGGTGGCTCTGGATATTTCTACTCCAGACTCAGTCCACTGCTTCCGCAGGTCCCCCAAGGTCTGGAATCGGTCCTTCTCCACAATCTTCCTCAGGGTCCGGTCACCTCTTCTCGTTGTGCTGCGTTTTCTGCCACACTTTTTCCTTCCCACAGACTTCCCACTGAGGTGCCTTGATACAGCACTCTGGGAACAGCCTATTCGTTCAGAAATGTCTTTCTGTGTCTTACCCTCTTGCTTGAGGGTGTCAATGATGGCCTTCTGGACAGCAGTCAGGTCGGCAGTCTTACCCATGATTGCGGTTTTAAGTAATGAACCAGGCTGGGAGTTTTTAAAAGCCTCAGGAATCTTTTGCAGGTGTTTAGAGTTAATTAGTTGATTCAGATGATTAGGTTAATAGCTCGTTTAGAGAACCTTTTCATGATATGCTAATTTTTTGACATAGGAATTTTGGGTTTTCATGAGCTGTATGCCAAAATCATCAATATTAAAACAATAAAAGGCTTGAACTACTTCAGTTGTGTTGTAATGAATCTAAAATATATGAAAGTCTAATGTTTATCAGTACATTACAGAAAATAATGAACTTTATCACAATATGCTAATTATTTGAAAAGGACCTGTATATATATATATATATATATATTGTGCTTAATAGCCTGTTTATTAGCCTGTGTCTAATAACATATTTTGTTCCTTTAGATTCACAACACATTGCTATAACTCCTGCAGCAAACCGTAACAAGAGGAAAATACAACAGATTTATGCTAACGCTAGTTTGTCTTATGATTTAGTTCTCTAGACTTGGGAAGTGATTAATAAAGAGGAATCTGTCTGTTCAGTTCATGAATGAGGTGTCAAATCAACCGGATCATTGAGGAGAGGAGTGCTGTATCTTTTCGAAGTGATCAGACCTACGATGTTCACACAGCGGACAAAAATCAGGCAAAAAAATCCCATAGAGTTACAATGACGGAATGTTCATGAATTTGAATCTCAACTGTAACTTTCACACACTCACACAGACAGGCACGCACACACACACACACACACAGACACACTCACACACTCTCTCTCAGTCACACACACTCTCTCTCAGTCACACACACTCTCTCTCTCACACACACTCTCTCTCACACACACACTCTCTCTCACACACACACTCTCTCACACACACTCTCTCTCACACTCTCTCTCACACACACACTCTCTCACACAGAGACACAGGCACACACACACACACACACACAGGCGCGCGCACACACACACACACACACACACACACTAGTATTTGTAAATATTAAGCCGCATATTAAAACAGCAAAAAGTAATTCACAGAGACGTTTAATGTAAAAGGCAAGGAAATTATGATGGAAATGAATGCCGGCGCAGCCGTGAGTATCTTACAGTTTTTTACAATAATTTTTGCACTAATAACAGAACCTTCATGTCATTTTTCAAAACTCTAGACACAATTCACAACCGATGATCAAAATGCACATTTTTCAAAACACAACACTTTTTACAAATGCTTGGATAAAATACACGAGCCAAAGATCTTTTGTTCATTGAACTAAAATCACAGGTTCAAATTGACACAACTTAACATTAAAGTATTACTATTTCTCGCATAGTACAACTCGCACATTACATCTGAATTGAGTGTTTATTCATTTCATTGCAATGATCTAACCATCAACTGATACAGCTGCTCAAAGTGCAATTATGAACAACATTACGAAAGTGAAGCAACTGAGGACTGAGTATGTTCAGGTATGATCAGTTTTAAGATGCCTGTTGTTGGGAGAAAAGAAATCCCCAAAAAATCTATATCATTGTTATCAGTATTTATTTTTCCTAGTCTTTTTAGAGGTTGATAGAGCTGGAAGCTGATGAAAACCATTCATATTTTTGGAGGAGGCAGGCCATGACATGGATGAAAGGTTGAGAGCCCAGCGGTTGAGACGGGCCCAGACCGATGTTTGCTGGCGGCCTAACCACCCCACACTGAATGTGATTTTGAGGGGACCCAAAGCAAAATCAGTGCAATGGGCCCAAAACTCCTAGCGGCGGCACTGAGAGCAATCATGGTTTCAGGCCCATCCACAGTTTATCAGCTTGTATTTACCCCATATTCCCCTTTCCTTACTGTAACCCGACTGAGGAGTTTTTCTCCACATGGAGGTCAAAGGTTCACAATAGACCTCACAAACAAGTCCCTCTTCTCCAAGCCAAAGATGATATGTGCAATGATATCAAAGGAGACCGATGTCAGGCCTGTATTTGCCATACCAGAAGATGTTGTCCAAGATGAAAACATCCATTATGATGTGGATCAGAACCTGTGGCCAAACTCACAAGACAGGGTTGATAAAAACATAGAAGTGCAGTGAGGGACACTCCAGTTGACATTTTACTGTAGGCCTAAAGTCGTTTTTTCTTATCTTTTTTTTTTCTTATTGAAAGTTTTTTGAAAAACCTGTTGTGTTGATTATTTCATCAATAATTTTCAAATTGTAATGTTTCCAGTGTCTGTACTTTTCTCAATGATGTATGAATGTGTAGAATCATAATGAAAGTTGCATCATGTGTTTTGAACAACTATATTTAATGATTGTACTAACAACTAAACAGTGAAAAACTATGGGTATCTTGTGAGTGGGGGATCTAAAGTAATGTTCTTATGATATTTCATAAATTTGTATTTTGAACCAATGCTTCTGCAAATGCAAGGCTTCTTTAAAGATATGAATGCAACATGCAGAGTTTTGAACATTGGATAGCCTGTGTTACAAATAATGACTGTTTTGAGTTTTGTGTCTAGAGTTTTGAAAAATGACATGAGGGTTCTATTATTAGTGCAAACATGATTGTAAAAAACTGTCTCTGAGAAACATTTCCAGGCTGCGTTCTCAACAGAGCCACTGGAGGACACTAGAGTCATGTTGAAAACATACACAGGAGAGATTATGCCTGTGTTGGGACAGTTTAATACTCTTCAACTGATTCAATTGTACAAGACTTGGTGCCACAGAGAACATTTAAATCATGGATTGGATAACTTTGGATCTGTATGTTTAATTTTTGGACAGTTAGCAGTTGTTTAATTTCAACAGTTAACAGACTGTTGCCACAATTGATCAAATTCAGTTAGCAGAAATCCAGTTGGTTCAATGGAAAAATGTAGATGTAATCAGTCACTAGAAAATTTGTTGGAGAGTTGAGGAGGTCTGAAATTTTTTACAGTGTAACCAAAGTTTGGGTATTATTGCTTTCCATTGTGTGTACAAAAAACATTTCTCTAAATATCTTCTCTTATGTTCAGAGAAGACAGTCATGCTGTTTTGAAATTATTTGAAGATAATTAAAGTGACGACAGAGTTTTAATTTTTGGGTGAACTATCGCTTTAACACTAAATGTTTTTGTTTGGCAGTATTTTCACACAGTTTTTGTGTTTAATAATATAATAACACTTACTGTAGTTTCTTCAGTTTACAGCGTGGATCCTCCAGTAGAGCAGAGAGCAGCTTCACTCCTGAGTCTCCTGGTTTATTATAGTTCAGATTATTAACGCTCAGATTCAGTTCAGTCAGGTGTGAGGGGTTTGATCTCAGAGCTGAACTCAGAGCAGCACAGCCTTTCTCTCCAATACTGCAGTTAATCAGCCTGCAGAGAGAAAGAGAACAACTAAAGATGAGTTAAGTTCATTCACTGTTTGTCACAGACCCATGAATGAGGTGTTAAATCAACCGGATCATTGAGGAGAGGAGTGTTGTATCTTTTCTAAGTGATCGGACCTACGATGTTCACACAGCGGACGAAAAAAGCAGACAACAAAATCCCATAGACTTGTTTGTTTTACGTGTTATTTATAACAAACCATATTACAGATGCGTTGCCAGATTTAAGTTGAACCGCGGTCCTAGCTCGTGCCGTCCACGAACTGTTCCACCCCCACCTCATATCATCTTATTATTATTATTATTATTATTATTAGAATAGCCTATATCTCAATGAGTCTACTTAAAGAAAGAGAAAGAAAAGAAACTAAATAAATAATTTCTAAATTTTCTACCTCATATCATAAACACATAGAAATGTAAAAGTATTCATGGCAACCCGTCAAAATAAAAGTTTGGTTTCACTTGAAGACATTGCGGCAGAAATATATTACTATTGTTCAGTAATAGGCTACTACTACTAAAATTATTAAAACCTTATTTTTAAAGGAATAATCATACTATAATAATAATAATCATATTTCTTCAATGTTTTAATTTTAATATTAAATCCCCTTTATTTTCCAAAAAATAAGATTTTATTTTCATTTTCATTAAATTAAAAGATAAAATGAATGTTTTATGCCTTAATAAATGTAATTACACAACACAGAGTTTCTGAGGAAAAAAATATAAATGTTAGAATAAATTAAACTTGTTTTTATACTTTTAAATAATTAGACAATAAAACATAAGGTTGGAAAAAATAAAACATTTAATTGGGCCCTAAACATGTATTTTTTGTTAAATAAATTGATGTTAAATTGTTTAAGTTTCATGATTTTAATTAATTAGAAATGCTTTGATTAGTAAATTGTAATTTGATCATTAAAAAGATATGTAATTCAGGTACTGTTATCATGATCATTACCATCTTAAAGCCTTCCTTGGGGCAAAATAGGAGAAAGACAGATGATTATCAATGTACTTATTCATACGTATGTTATCCAGGTGTTAATCCACAAGTACTTTCTAGACGCAAAGTAAAAAAATCCTTTCTTTGCTACGTCACCACCGCGCAGTTTGAGCGCAGCTCCGACACGTGACCGTGACGTCTAACGTGTCAAATATTATATAATTTGTATATTATGTATAATCATTCTTTAAATGTCAACTCTGTATTTATGCATTCCATTAATTAAAGAAAAACAAACAAACGCCTGAATACTATGGGATTTTTGCCAAACGGCTGGCGAGCGCATGCACCTTAATTCTCCTGTCAGTTTGCTTAGAGAGTAGAAAAAAACTGCAGTTATCACACCCCATAAATGCACACACAATCACACACACACACACACACAATCACACACACACACACACACACACACATACACACGCACTCACACAATCACACAATCACACACACACACATACACACACACACACACACACACACACACACACATACACATACACACGCACTCACACAATCACACAGTACCTGGTACTTATTTTAGCACCACCTCGGCCGAGGTTTCAAGCGAGCCGTACCGTTACCAAAACATGACGTTTAAACTCTGCTGATCACTGATTGGCCGGAGAAAATTGTCACTGATTTAAATCAGCACAGCCAGTGAAAGATCGAACACAATTGTTTTGAATGAACACCTCTTTTAAACAACCAAAAAATGTCTGTTTCGTTGTCTGTTGAGGAAGTACAGATGTTCCTCTCGTTGATAGCCGAGGAGCGGATCCAGCGAGAGCGTGATGGAGCGACGCAGAATTAAAACGCTTTTCAGGAGTCACGGCAGTAGAGGCGGTGCAACTATAACGACACGAGAATAATCCCGTCCACTCTAAAGCGGTACTAAACTGCAGTGCAAACACAAAACGAGCCGAACTGAGCCGTGTCGTGCCGTTCTGAACCGTGCCGAGCCGAGTCGTACCACGCAGTGGAAAAGAGCCATTAGTCAGAGGGTGCAAGGTTAACCTATTCTTTAAGTGGCTGTCTACTGCTAATCTAGTTCTTGAGAATAAAACTCCCACACAATGATGTACAAGTAACATCGTAGGATCATATGCTCATCCAGAGGTTTTGAGCCGCCGTTCAGTCTGTATTTCACACAGATGAGAAACGGTCTGCTGCTCCGAAACACAGAATATCACAGAATACCTAGAGAGGTGGTGCTTATATTTATATATTTGCATTATTTAACATATTAGTCATAACATTAGTGAATATATTATATTTTAGTTTTAAGTTATCTCGCGCCCCCCGGCTGAGAACCAGTGACCTAAAGCGTGATCTACCAGCATTGCCTTCACGATCGACCTGTTGGGCACCCCTGGTTTATACAAACATACATTAGTCTTGAGCACATTCAGTATAATCATTGTGTTTGATCATTTACATTTTGATTCTTAAACGCTCACCCAAAAATATAAAGTGTCATAATGTACTTCCCTGCATGTCGTTCCTGACCTGTATGACCTTCTTTCTTCTGTGAAACACAATAGATCATATTTTGAACATTGTTGACAACCAAAGTTTTGGTATCAATGCTTTCTATTGTGTGGACAACAACATTTCTCTAAATATCTTCTCTTAAGTTTCACAGAATAAAGTCACACTGTTTGGAAATGACTTGAAGATAATTAAAGTGAAGACAGTTTTAATTTTTGGGTGAACTATCGCTTTAAAGTAAGGTTAAATAATTAATATTAATAATTGAATCTATATAAGCACTTTTCTGGGTTTGTAATATGTGATACTCTAAATGAATTTGTAATATATTCCGTTCAGTTTGGGCTAGCTTATAACACTGTCATGCTACAATACTATCGTGCCTAATGTATAGATGTTGTGGAATATCTGCTCTGAATATCTTTGTGTTGTTTCTAATGCATTTCGCTCAGTGTGGGGTAGTTTCAACATAACTTGTTTACAAATATCTGTTCTTAGGTGTAAATGTTTTCTACGTGCTAGTATATGTCCGGTGGCTGGCGTTCACAAATTTCTCGGGTGTAAATGTTTGAAAAGCTGTAAATACGCGTGGTTTACAGCCCATCAACAGATATTTGTCCGTGTAATTGGCCATCAGCAGATATAGACACACATTGTATCCATCAGTTGGCCATCGGTTTGCTTTGGATTTTGCTAACTTTTTTTAGGCATGTGGCTGCATCATGCTCACCTGCATCAGCACCTCGCAAAGGGAAACGCAGGTGTCGTTCAGGTTTCAGTGCGATCGAGAATCATACTGAGTAAGTGCACAGACATGATATTTTACAGATGTAATTGAGTTTACATCGTAAACATGTACTTGTGTGACACTACAAAAACTGTTGTGATAATATATTACTACTAACTTCCTTTTTTTTTTTTACAGATTTGCCAAGGAAAATATTCAAGCACCTGTTTCGAAGAGAGCCAAGGCAAACAAGCAAGTAATCTCCAGGCAGTCCACTCTGTCATGGAAAACAGAGACGGATGTTGATATGATTCCACAGACTCTGTGATTCCGGCCGGCACGGGAAACTGGAGCTCAACTGACGTCTGCTGACTCGCATTCTCCCATGAGTCTATATATGTCTCTTTTGCACTGTCTTTTGTAACACTACATAAAACTTAGAACATATACTTGGATTTACACATGAAACAACATGTATTTATGTGCAATACCATGTGAGTGAGTAGGTTACACATAGGTGGGTGAGTGGGCCTAACAAACCATCTGCCTTTTGTAATGCTCTCATCTTTCCTTATATATGTCCTTATGTATACTGGACACAATTACTTCTTCTTGCATTGTCCCGGTTTGCACTGTTTTGCCTTGAATGTCTCTTTAGCACAGTCTTCTGTACCCCTTCTTAAAACTTCTTAATTTTGTAAAGTATGTCAGTTGACTTATACTATGCGAGACATTTAGTTCCTAAACATAGAGCAATTACAATAAAATAGACTAAAATCTTGGAGCCCTCTGAAATTGTTTCTTCAGGTTGCCTCACAGCATTTCACCTTGCCTCAAAGTGACAGTCACACTGATGGGCCATTAGCAGCTTTAGGGGAGGGCCCTTTGTCTCTCAGGTGAAATCACTTAATATTCAAGACCATTACCACTCCCTCGCATATTGGCTTTCAATCACAAAACATGTCTTTAAACATTTAAATCAATATATTGTTTTCTGTGAATGAGTAAGCAGAATGATTTTCACATAATTGTGAAGTAAATATTCTAGCCTACAAGAATGATTACACAAAAGTCTTATTCAGGACGATTTAGTGTGGCTTTTATGGCCTTATTTCAGCTACATTTTTTTTTTCCAAAACTTACAAACCACGCATAATATTTTTTTTCTAAGAAATGCAGACATGTACACCCATATTGGTCACATAATATTGTAGCACAGTTTGTGCTGAATACAAAAAAAATTACATGTTGGTCAATAGTATGTTATAAGAAGCTGAAATAAGCACAAATATCAGGGCATGTCAACATCTCAAGGGTCCCAAAATGACCTCAGACCCCAGAGGGTTCATTTTTGGACAGTTAGCAGTTGTTTAATTTCAACAGTTAACAGACTGTTGCCACAATTGATAAAATTCAGTTAGAAGAAATCCAGTTGGGCCGATGGAGAAATGTAGATGTAATCAGTCACTAGAAAATTTGTTGGAGAGTTGAGGAGGCCTGAAATTTTTTACAGTGTAACCAAAGTTTGGGTATTATTGCTTTCCATTGTGTGGATAAAAAACATTTCTCTAAATATCTTCTCTTATGTTCAGAGAAGACAGTCATGCTGTTTTGAAATTATTTGAAGATAATTAAAGTGACGACAGAGTTTTAATTTTTGGGTGAACTATCGCTTTAACATGAAATGTTTTTGTTTGGCAGTATTTTCACACAGTTTTTGTGTTTAATAATATAATAACACTTACTGTAGTTTCTGTAGTTTACAGCGTGGATCCTCCAGTAGAGCAGAGAGCAGCTTCACTCCTGAGTCTCCTGGATTATTACCGCTCAGATCCAGTTCAGTCAGGTGTGAGGGGTTTGATCTCAGAGCTGAACTCAGAGCAGCACAGCCTTTCTCTCCAATCCTGCAGCAGGAAAGACTGCAGAGAAAATACAGGAAAAAATAAAGATTAATTAAGTTCATTCACTGTTTGTCACAGACCCATGAATGAGGTGTCAAATCGACCGGCTCATTGAGGAGAGGAGTGTTGTATCTTTTCTAAGTCATCGGACCTACGATGTTCACACAGCGGATGAAAAAGCAGACAACAAAATCCCATAGACTTACAATGACGGAATGTTCATGAATTTGAATCTCAACTGTCACTTTCTCACACACACACACACACACACACACACACACACACACAGACAGACACACACACACGGGCAGACACACACACACGCACACACTCTCACAGACACACACACACACACGGGCAGACACGCACACACTCTCACAGACACACACACACACTCACAGACACACGCACACACTCTCACAGACACACACACACACACTCAGACACACACACACTCTCTCTCTCACACACAGACAGACACACACACATCAACAGAAACATACATTAGCCGAACACTGTTTGCAATAATATTTGCAATAACACATCGATTTGTTGAATAATTAAGTAAATATACTTCCTTAATTTCCCTCTGTAAAGAAACCTCATTGCTGGCTACTCTCTGCTGTCTCAGACTACGACATCTTAGCCCTTTATCGGCCTCCGTAGCTTCTCTAAAGGGAGCGGTGAGCGGGAGACTGAGCCGTTGCTTGCAATTCACAAACTCAACCGCTACATGCTGCTAAAATCTACACACTGCACCTTTAAGTCGGCCACCTACTGCTTGATCAGAACAGAAAGTGTAGTTCTGGTCACTTCAGTACAACTTGCTAATCAGTGATAGACAGAAATCAAAAGGTCTCTGATGACGTGCTACTGCTCCATTCATCCATGAGCCTTTAGTCTGTTCTGTCCTGGACACAGATTTGAGGAAACATCAGCCTCCACATGATCTACTAGTCATTATGATTTCAGAAAATGTATCTGTATGTTTCATTTTGGCTGATACTTATGTACTTTGTTGTTCATTGGTCTATAATGCTGCCTTCTCGTGCTATCAGAAATTTCCTATTTCCCACTTATGAAGTCGTGATTACGAGCTTGTTGTGTTCAAGTGCTTTAATGTCAGAAATAATAAAATGTAGCATCCCATTGGTTGACAATCATATAAACATTCACCGCGCTATACATGCAGTTTTCTGACAATCCTGGGATTTCAGTCAAATACATGTTTATTTCACTGCTTATAAAACATAAAATATGCTTTGAATGATCGTTCATATCTAGCCTATAAATACAGTACTTAAGCGACCAGACAAAGGGATGTAGTTGTTGTGAGAACAGACAGCAGCAATGGTTGTCCCCTCCACCATGTTTAAAGTTTATGACCCGCCCAACTCAGAAACTCTGGTATCAAAATTATTTCTGAATTTCCCAGTAAATATGACTTGAAAGGCCGTTCACATCCAATCTCCTGATTACTCCGATAGCATGTGAAGGAACAATAAGTGTATATCCCAGGGGTGCCCACACTTTTTTGAGTGGGGATCTACTTTTCAAATGAGAAACGTACCGAGATCTACCAAGTGGAAAATAAATAAATAATACAATGCATATCAAATAAATAGGCCTAAATAAAAAAGCTGGTTGGGATGTATCTTTATCTTGCATTAAGTTAAATTTTATTTTATTAAAAAAAAAAAAAAAAAATAATGTTCAATTCTTAGTACCCCCATAAAACCGTGCCTGCATTTCCCTAAAGCAGTGGTCCTCAACCTTTTTTACTCCAAGACCCCCTCTTCTCCAAATCAATACTGCAAGCCCAAACTTTTCTATTCACTAAAACCTTCGTATTTTCATGTAATTATTTTAAACAAAGCAAATTCAAGAAAGATTTAAGCATCCCATGAACATACTTCACAAAAATGTCCCTTAAGTTGTGTTTAATATCTACAAAGTATGTAAAAGTATGTATCTCTGAACTCAGCGATCTGAAGGCAGCTCGACAGCATCAGTGAATATTTCCTCTGTCAGAACAAGCTGTTTGAGCGTCTGATGCCCGTATGTACATGAACACCACTGATCCTCACAAACTTCTCCAAAACACACGAGCATCCGTTATTAAACTCTGTGTATTCAACTAGGTGAATATCCTGAGCTGTGTTCAAGCAGAAATATGATATTATAGTGATCAGTGCACCGAGAGCACAAATACACACGGTTCGTTTGTGCATCAAATAACAGACACAACACACACCTAATGCACCATCCTGTATGTGACTGTAATCATCTTTACCTTGATGACAATCATCATCCATCAAAACTTTAGGCTACTAGTGTGACCCTGGCTTCTTTTATCCAGCCGAGATAAACATACATTAGTCTTGAGCACATTCAGTACAATCATTGTGTTTGTCATGCTGTTTGGAAATGACTTGAAGATAATTAAAGTGAAGACAGAGTTTTAATTTTTGGGTGAACTATCGCTTTAACATGAAATGTTTTTGTTTGGCAGTATTTTCACACAGTTTTTGTGTTTAATAATATAATAACACTTACTGTAGTTTCTGTAGTTTACAGCGTGGATCCTCCAGAGCTGAACTCAGAGCAGAGCAGCCTTTCTCTCCAATCCTGCACCAGGAAAGACTGCAGAGAAAATACAGAAAAACTAAAGATTAAGTTCATTCACTGTTTGTCACAGACCCATGAATGAGGTGTTAAATCAACCGGCTCATTGAGGAGAAGAGTGCTGTATCTTTTCTAAGTGATCGGACCTACGATGTTCACACAGCGGACGAAAAAACAGACAAAAAAATCCCATAGATTTACAATGACGGAATGTTCATGAAAGCATAATCTAGCCGCTGCCGTTTTCAAAGCAAATCTGTGACATTTCATTCACTGACGCTCTTCAATCAGCGGCTCTAAACCCGGAAGCGCATAAACTTACTTGCCGGCAACCCGACAAAATAAAAGCTCGCTGATTTCACTTTTGAAAATGATGAAAATTACAATTAAAAATAACAATGTGTCAAAATATTAGCATTTTATTTTTAACTTTAATATAAAATAATTGTGTGTGTATGTAATACTCCCTTTTTAAAATAAAATAGTATTATCACACTTGATTATTTAGTTTATTGTTTAATTTAAATAAAAACTAAATAAAGTGCAATATTATTATCACTACTATTAATTTATTTTTTTATAGTTATATTTTATGGGTCACACTGCATGCCGTGGCCTGTGTGAGGACCAAACCAAACTTCCAGGTTCTCATATGAACCAGGCTGAAAAACTTATGAGCTCCTCTGTTTATATGGCTTTCCGCACGCACACACACACACACGCACACACACACACACAGACACAAAGAAACATTTTTTTTATTCTAATCCAGTATTTGTAATATCAGAGAGTCACAACCCTGTTCCTGGAGGCAGCTCATCTTTGCACAGTTTGGATGAATCTCTCTTATCAAACACACTTGATTCAACACTTCAGGTCATTAGTAGAGCGCTCTGTGATGTTAGCTGAGTGTGTCAAATAAGAAAGACCTCAAAATATACAGAAACAGTGTAGAGAAACACAGGCCTACTGTTTACAATAAAGTCAATAAAACAAAGACACTGTAAAATACTCACTCAATCTTTCTAGATGCTTTGATCACTGGCAGCAGCTTCAGGAGACATTCTTCTGATGGATAATATTTACTCAGATTAAACTCATCCAGCTCTTCTTCTGAGTTCAGCAGCACAAACACCAGAGCCGACCACTGAGCAGCAGACAGAGAGACTCCAGAGAGACGACGGGCACCTGTTCTGTTGTCGAGGTATGTTTGGACCTCCTGCTCCAGTGAACGATCATTCAGTTCATTCAGACAGTGGAACAGATTGATGGATTTCTCTGGAGAGGGATTCTTCCTGATCTTCTGTTTGATGTATTCAGCTGTTTCCTGATTGATCTGAGAGCTGCTTACTGTCTTTCTCAGGAGGCCTTGTAAGAGAGTCTGATTAGACTCTAGTGAGAGACCTAGAAGGAACCGGAGGAAAAGGTCCCAGTGTCCGTTCTCACTCTGTAAGGCCTTGTCAACTTCTCTCTTCAGTAAACTGGTCATTGTTGATCTGAACACATTCCTCTGTCCTGTGTTTTGTTCAGAAAAGGACAGCAGTTTGAATAAAGCAGCAAGAAACTCCTGAATACTCAGATGAACAAAGCTGTACACCTTCCCCAGCTGCAGTCCAGACTCCTCTCTGAAGATCTGGGTACAAACTCCTGAGTACACTGACACTTCTCTGACATCAATGCCGCTCTCTTTCAGGTCCTCTTCATAGAAGATCAGGTTCCCTTTTTCCAGCTGTTCAAAAGCCAGTTTTCCTAGAGACAGAATAGTCTTTCTAGCCTGATCAGAATCAAGTTCATATTTCCCATCATACTTCTGTGTCTTCAGTTTGGTCTGAAAGATCAGGAAGTGTGTGAACATTTGTGTGAGAGTCTTGGGAATCTCTGCTCTCTCTGCTTTACCCATCATCCTCTCCAGAACAGCGGCTGAAATCCAGCAGAAGACTGGGATGTGACACATGATGAACAGACTTCTTGATGATCGGATGTGTGTGACGATCCTATCAGCCAGACTCGGATCATTTATTCTCTTCCTGAAATATTGCTCCTTCTGAGGGTCGTTGAATCCTCGTACCTCTGTGACCTGGTGGACACACTCAGGAGGGATCTGATTGGCTGCTGCTGGTCGAGAGGTGATCCAGAGGAGAGCAGAAGGAAGTAGATGGCCCTTGATGAGGTTGGTCAGCAGCACATCCACTGAGGCTGATTCTGTCACATCAGACAAGCTCCGATTGTTTAGGAAATCTAGACGCAGTCGACACTCATCCAGACCATCAAATATGAACATGACTTTGTAGTCTTCATAATCTGCTGACTTAAATTCTCTGGTTTCTGTGTGAAGCTGGTTTAGAAGTTGCTTAAGGCTGAGATTCTTCTGTATCAGATTCAGCTCCCTGAAAGGAAGTGGAAATATGAAATGAACATCCTGATTGGCTTTTCCTTCAGCCCAGTCCAGAATGAACTTCTGCACAGAGACTGTTTTTCCAATTCCAGCGACTCCTTTAGTCAGCACAGTTCTGATGGGTTTGTCTTGTCCAGGTGAGGGTTTAAATATGTCGTTGCAGTTGATTGGTGTCTCCTGTGTCTCTGGTCTCCTGGACACTGTCTCAATCTGTCTCACCTCATGTTCATTACTGACCTCTCCACTGCCTCCCTCTGTGATGTAGAGCTCTGTGTAGATCTCATTCAGACGTGTTGAGTCTCCATGATTGGACAGTCCTTCATTGATTCTCTGATATTTATCCTGTAGTCTGGATCTGAGTTTTTGTTGATACACAGATATAAGTTCTGAGCAAAGGAAATAATTCTTGTTATTGGCAGAGCAATATTTTAGAAATGTATTTTTAGGTTTGATATGTTAGATATTAGATTGTGTCATGAGATTGAGAGACAGAAGGTTCATAATAAAAACACAGGCTATAATCAGCTGATCCAGAGCTCTTACTGGTCTGTAGTGTGTTAGCGAGGTCTGTCTGGTTCATCTTCCTCAGGATGATCAGTGTGATCTTCAGAAGCCCCTCTCTGACTCTGATATGATCCTCGTCAGCATAATGGTCTCTTTCAGAGCATTCTGGGTAATCTGGACTCAGTAGTCTCTTAAAACCTTTCAGCTCACTCTTCATCACAGAGATGATTTTCTGCTCAAGCTCCTGAAATAGAGAATATTATTTTGTTTAGTCAAAGGCATGAATACTAAACATCACTGAATTATATCACACCTGCTAATAACTTCCACTGTTTGCTCAGACATCAGCGTCTACAGATACTGAGGTTAAAAGAGGGAGTTTGACTGGATTGGCTGTTTGCTAGATTGATCATCCAAGTGGATGCTGCACACTGGTGGTGGTTGAGGAGAAACCCCCCCCCCCCCCCCCCCCATGATTGTAAAGCGCTTTGGGTGTACAGCAATACACAATAAATGCGCTATATAAAAATGCATCATTCATTCATTCATCATTGATGTTCATCTTTGTGCAGCAGTCAGGTTACATATGGATTCAGCTTCTCTACTTTAGTGATCATTGATCTGCTTTATAGTGGCCTACAAATTATCTTACATTGGTAGGAAAGTAAATGTGACTATTACAGAGAGGATTTCACAGATTTCTCCATTTCTTATTACTTTTACCCAGAGAGTTATTGTATTGGGATGGACACACACACTCCACACACACACGCACACACACACTCACAGACACACACACACACACACACACACACACACACACACACACAGACAAAACCAACCTTGAAAATGGAGTCTAAGTTCTTCTTTGCTGAATGTGATTCTGGTCCTTCATGTTTTTGACTGTAGTTAAACAAATATTGAATGTTTTTGTAAATATGTATGAATGTAATTAAAACAGATCAGTAAATGAATGAATATCTTATATATATTTCTCATACTGTAAACTAAACAGCACCTCAGATCAGCAGATGATTCTCCCGAGCTGAATTTCATTGGATGATTCATTGACCGGTCACTCTTGATGGACACACAGCTAGGTTCAGGAGAGTCATTCTCACACAGACTGAAACACAACAGCAATACAAACTGTTTCTGAAAATCTCACACTGCTCTGACAGAAACACCTTTACTGTTTCAAACTCCCTTTAATGTTCATCTTTCACTGAAAAATGGCGATGGGGAGGTTGTTGAATTTTTAAATATGCATTTCATATTTCCTACATGATTAATTTATGTTCCTAATCTAAACATATTTGAATCATGTAGCATGTATTTATTCTGTAAGGATGTTCAATCATATAGAATTAGTCATGTTGAAGCTAAATAAAGTAGTTATGAGTTCTTCAGAAACCCCGCTCCTTTGTGAAGGAAACTGATTCGCACCCATCACCATTTAGTCTCTCGCTGTGGATGGATCTGAGCTCTACACGGAGTTAGGGAACATAAACGAGATCAATTATGTTGAAAGAACATAGAAATATCTGCAACCGATGTACATATTTTTTTAATGTTAATTTTTTCTTAACAGAGCCAATCACACGATGCTGGAGAATTAGTGTAAATAGACTCTCCGTTTACATTATCAAAGAACATTATCATTGACTTTAGTCTAATTCAAGCACTCTCAAAAACTCCCATTAATCACTGAAGTTGCTTACATTGTGAAATGAATATCTTGCTCACATCTTACGCACATCTGCACTTTGTTGTTTCTGATGAGAGAAATGGTCAGAGAGCAGAATTCATTCAGGGAGCGCTCACACTGAATAAAACACTCATCTGAATGCCTCTTATTGGTCATTGTACTCATGAGCTCAACAGAATCATGTGTGATTGGTTATAATGCGCAGTGCTGGAGCTAAAAACACAGCAGTCTCTGGCTCCGTGCCAGACAGTGAAGTTGAGCAAACACAGATTTGAATTTAGCACCGAACATCTAATCACACCGGTGTGATCGTTTATCAGAGACAAACATATATTAATCAGCTATTTGTGTCTTTTGGAAGCTGCATTCAAAATCCACTTGACTCAAAGATCTGAGGGGCACGGTTGAAATCGTGTTATTGTAGCATGCATTTATTGTTTCTGAACATTAAAAATGTGAAACATATTCAGTTTTCTCACCTCTTGACTGTCTTTATCTGTGTGTGATGTTCTTCAGAGAGATTCATTCTGGAGGCCATGGTTTCATCTAAAAGCAGATACAGATGTTGATACACAGAGTGAGTTATGAATCATCTCAGCAGTTAATTTTCTCAAATCCAGCTCTGTCTCATCAGTCAGTCCTCAGTAATGACCTGCACACATGAACAACTATTTCATCCTGATATTATTTACACAGAATCACATTATTCACAAACTGCAGAACAAGTTCAGACGAGCACTGTGTTAAAATGAAAGTAAAGCTGGAATCAGACGATTTACAGACTCTGTGTTTTATCTCCTAATGTCATTTTAACTACTTTCAGAATATCTGATCCTGCTGCTGTATAGGACTCATTTATTAGATTTTGCACTGTTGTGTTGAAGATGGATGAGGCTGAATTCAAAGCACTGACAGACTTTAAAAGATTTGGAAAGATACCTCAGGGTCTTTCCAGACAAGATAAGTTTATATTTCTAATTTTTGAAAGTAATGTAAAATGTACACCTGGATTTAGTGGCTTCACTGGTTGTTTATAATGATTTTTATACTTTTTAGATGAAGCTTTGTATTATATAAAAAAAGAAGGTACTTTGGCAAAAGTGGTCAGCACGAAAAAAAGTGCCCAAGAAATTTTTGAAGAGCTCCACAGCAGCCCAATAGGTGCTCACTGTGGCATTAAAAACCCTGGATGCCATAATCAAGCGCTTTTATTGGCCTGGTATGTCTGTGGGTGAGTTTAATATGTGAATCCTTCGTCATGTTTTCATTCAAGATTCAAGATTTTTATTCTTCACATACACAATTATACAGAGTCAGTGAAATGTAAGTTTCATACATCTATTATTACCATCAAAAATATTTTAGGTCAAACACTGTGCTGCTTGTTAAAAAAGACAAGTGCTTCTCTGAAGAACCCAACAGAATATACCCCTATCGTGGTAATTCATGTTTTTATGAAAAACACAAGGAATATTTTTGTTGCAGCTGTTTTATATACGTGTGAAATACTCGAGTTGCGCAGATGATGACACAGTATATGGACGATAGCCAGAGATAGCTTAAAAAAATAATTAAAAAATAAAAAGCATCACGCAGCTAACAGAATTTTGTTATAAGAACGTTCTACAAATATTCATTATTGGTTTTGGGAACATAAACAAATGACCAGTGTTCTTGACGTTAGAGGAACGTTTTAAAACGTATGATGTTCCTCAAACGTTCTTTCAACTTAATTTTGATTTAAAATTCAACATTCCAGGAACGTTGATTTGTAACATTCTAGGAACGTTGATTTGTAACATTTGAACATAAAAATGCCCAGTTTCCTTAACGTTAGTAGAATGTTGTTTAAAGGTTAGTATGATGTTCCACATATGAGTGTCAACAGACAACATAGTAGGACCACAGCATGAATTAATAAACAACAGACAGCACCGATCTATTTTGATGTTATTTTTTATTCTCTTTTAAATAGTTCTTTTACATGTTTTTCCAACTTTTCAGTTGAATTTTAATTATAAATAGCATTGCCAGCTTTACTTTCAGTAGGCCCTACTGTAACTTACAGTACTGTCAGTGAAGCTGGTAATGCTGCGACTTGTTTATATTACTAATTGCAAAATGATGGGCAATGATTCACATTTCCCGTGATAATAACATAATTTTATCAAAAGATCTTCCTTTTTTTTTCGTTTTCTTTCTTACCGCATTAAAGATTAAATGGCTCTATTTCTGCGCAGGCGCAGTGAGGGAAAAAGCAGTTTAGGGCAGTGAGGGAAAAAGCAGTTTAGGACAGTGGTTCGTAGCTCTGCTTCAGCTGTGCGATACCCTCACGAGGGGTGATATGTCAGAAATTCACCCGACCATCCGATTGCCTGTCGGGAGAGGCTAATCGCTTCTCATTCCCCCCTGTACACCGAGCAAACACTGCACGACAAACGACACACGACAAAGCGGAAATAGGGCCCGACAAAAAAAAAGAGTCGCACGAGCCAGAATTCGGCTCAAAATTGGACGAAAATAGCACAGTCCGGCTTAATAGAGGTGAATCGTATCGTATTTCATCCGGATATTATTTAAACAGAATCACATTATTCACAAACTGCATAACAAGTTCAGACGAGCACTGTGTTAAAATGAAAGTAAAGCTGGAATCAGACGATTTACAGACTCTGTGTTTTATCTCCTAATGTCATTTTAACTACTTTCAGAATATCTGATCCTGCTGCTGTACTTCACTTTAAATCAGTCTGGATTGAGTTTGGCTATCAAAGATAATTGTGAAATCGTGATACTCACTGTTTTTCTCTCTCAATGCACTTCACTTCCTCATATGACAAAACAGATCCTGCTGTAATAGTTTCACTTTCTCTGTCTTCCTCATCTCTTGCTCCCTCTTCAGGATATGAGTGGAATATTTTAACAGTGTCAAGAATGCAGTTATTTTCTTTAGTAATGGGAGAAGCAATAAAAGCAATAATAATCTGGTTATAAGTTAATAAAAACATAACTTTTTCAAAGAGTTATATAAATCAAATCTATCAAAAAACAGGATTTAAGTGTAGTAAAAAGGATGATGGTTACTCTTTACAGATTCCCATCTGCTACTAACACTGTTTACAATAAAACACAGACTTTACACTGAACTACAACAAAATCCAAATTAATTACCAGAAACAAGTTTATTTTAATACAGTCTCAATAGTCTCTCAATGCAGCACCTACTTAACTACAGTAAACAGTCCTTGCTAAAGTATCTGGAGCACATCCTCATGTTGTCTGTAATGCAATGAGAAAACCAGTCAGCCGACAGGATTTTGAGCAGCAGTTCTGGTACATGTGGCTACAAAAATTAGCAAAATCATATGTGAGCACATGTATCCCATTGGTTCTACCTAGACCAGAAACCCCTTCTTTCTTATAAGGAGTTTAGGAGTAACTGATAAGATGGATTGTGGACTAAACTATATCATCTTATCTTCTGTTGCTGTCAGATATTGTAAGAAAAATGACTTTCATTACTCATAACTTTTGCAAAATCGGCAATGTTTCTCTATTCTGTGCAGTCTAAGAGCTGTATGTTAGAATGTAAGTGTTTTTAATTATTTCTTCCTGTTCCTCTAAATAGTTAAAACCCATTTTCCACAAGTTTTCATTATGGTCTTAATGAAAATCCTATAACATTCTATAACATTAATGATATATTTGAATGAATTGAAAACTAAGACTTTCAAATCACACTAATAATTGACATCAGGTCTGTAACAGTATTAGCTATAAAAGGTATGTCTTAGAGAGGCAGAGTCTCCCAGAAGTAAAGATGGACAGAGGCTCTCCAATCTGTGAAAGAGTGTGTAAAAAGATTGTGGAATCCTTTAAAAACAATGTTCCTCAATGTCAAATTGCAAAGGCTTTGTAAATCTCATCATCTACAGTGCATGACATCATCAAAGGTTCAGAGAAACTGGAGAAATCTCTGTGCGTAAGGGACAAGGCCGAAGACCTTTGTTGAATGCCTGTGGTCTTCAGGCCCTCAGATGACACTGCATCACTCATCAGCATGATTCTGTCATTGACATTAATAAATGGGCCCAGGAATACTTCCAGAAACCACTGTCGGTAAACACAATCCGCTGTGCCATCTGCAGATGCCAACTAAAGCTCTATCATGCAAAAAGGAAGCCATATGTGAACATGGTCCAGAAGCGCTGTAGTGTCCTGTTGGCCAAGGCTCATTTAAAATGGACTGTTTCAAAGTGGAAAAGTGTTCTATGGTCAGACGAGTCCAAATTTGACATTCATGTTGGAAATCACAGACGCCGTGTCCTCCGGGCTAAAGAGGAGGGAGACCTTCCAGCGTGTTATCAGCGTTCAGTTCAAAAACCAGCATCTCTGATGGTATGAGGGTCCATAAGTGCATACGGGCAGCTTGCATGTTTTGGGAGGCACTATGAATGCTGAAAGGTATATAAAGGTTTTAGAGCAACATATGCACCCCTCCAGACGACGTCTATTTCAGGGAAGGCCTTGTGTATTTCAGCAGGACAATGCAAAACCACATACTGCAGCTATTACAACAGCATGGCTTCGTAGTAGAAGAGTCCGGGTGCTGAATTGGCCTGCCTGCAGTCCAGATCTTTCACCTATAGAGAACTTTTGGTGCATCATTAAACAAAAAATACATCAAAGATGACCACGAACTCTTCAGCAGCTGGAAATCTATATCAGGCGATAATGGGACCAAATTCCAACACCAAAACTCCAGAAACTCATAACCTCGATGCCCAGACGTCTTCAAACTGGTTTGAAAAGAAGAGGAGATGCTACACCATGGTAAACATGCCGCCGTCCCAACTATCTTGAGACCTGTAGTAGACATCACATTTTAAATGAGCTCATCTTGTGTATAAAATTTTTAAATTTCTCAGTTTAAACATTTGTTATGTTATCTATGTTCTATTGTGAATAAATATTGGCTCATGTGATTTGAAATTTTAGTCTTTTAGTTTTCATTTTATTCAAATTTTAAAAATGTGATTGTGTTCATACACTGCTAACATACATTTATGTTCAAACAACATGCAAAACATCCAATGACCCCTTTAACTATTAACACACTGGTTTGTAGTGCAAACAATGTTACCATTTATTGCATGTTGTTATTCTTCTCGTTATTTCTCTACAGCGGCTAATGAACCGGAAGTCCCACATGGTCACAGAAAACGCCTTACTTCCGCATTGAAAAACAAGGTGGATATGTTTTTAACATCCTAAAAGCTCTATACTCCAAAGATAGCCTACTACAAGCTAGTCAGTGTATTCAGTAAGTGTCATGGATTATGAGTTGCTTCAGAGGCATAAGGCTTTGCAAATATTACATACATTACAACACCAATAAAGTTGACACAAAAAAGGAAATTTACTTTTGGTTCTTACAAGTAGTTTTAAAAGCAAGTTTGTACTTTTACTTAAAAGTATGGAGCAATGGAGTAATATTTGTCCAGCAGTATCTATACTTTTACTCGAGTAATGGAGTTGTGTACTTTGTCCACCTCTGGTTTCATCAGGGTTGGAGAGCTTTGCAGTAAAGTAGATATCCAGGAAAAGTTATATTTGATTATAGAATTGGGTGCAACAGCGCCGGTGATCTTTAGTGGAACTATGTGAAGGTGAAATAATAAATCAAGTGATCAAGACCTGATTATTAACTGAATTTTCTGAAGATGACAAACAAAGCTTTTTTTTTACTAATATTTTTGACCAATTTTCCATTCAGCAAGTATTTGAACAAAAGACTTTATGTTTATGGTTTATTAAATGGAGTAAAATTGTACATTGACAATATTGGAGACTTCTGAGCTTCCTCAAGAAAACATATGTAATGAGGAACAGGAAAATTACCTAAAGTAATTAACAACTTCTGCACTTCTTTTGTAATTTTAAATAAACACACATTTTATGTAATTTTATTCTGGGGGAAATAAACATTTTGATGAATTGTCCAGTAGATGGTTGCAGTGATCCTCACATGCTGCTCACTATAGACCAGAGGCTGCATGCAGAGCGCCCCAATGTTTTTGTTTTGTTTTCATCAAGGCACAGGTTTGTCTGTTTTAGTCTATTTAATATTATGTTGTCCTCATTTGCATGTGACACTGTATCCATGTTTACCTGATGAAATTATTTTCATATTTATTATTGTTTTTATTTGTAAATGTGATTGATATTCTGTTGATGTTTTGTGTCGTACAAAATAAAACGAGTGAGTTTCTGTGACAGCTATGATGGGCTGGCTTTAAAACCTGCTGTATATAACCTCCTGCGCTCTCACAGACACAATATAGGAGTTAGTGTGCATAATCTGTGAATATTTGATTTATGAATTCATGTCAGGCCCGAGGGTTAAAATCAGTGAGGAACCATACAACCAGAAGCAAAAGCACATGGCTAATTTGAAAGGTTTGCATGGGTAGAGCGGAAAAAGTGTTCAAAATCACGAATTAACTAAAAACATCTTGACTACAAAAGGATCAGTTATTAATACTTTGTCTGAAAGCAAAAGCAAAAAGACCTTGACATCTGCTGATTCATCTGTATTTTGTGTGTAAGGTTGATTAATTGTGATCTGAAACTGAAAAACATGTTTTATATATGAAGTGCACACAAAACTATTTGGAGTATTCATATTCTATAATAACTTTCCTTTTCTTTAGCCAGACATTTTTACTACTTTTTGTTATATTCTATGATATACCAACGTAACAGAGGACCTGACGCAGAGAACGAAGGAAGCCCGGAATAAACTGTGGCCATTGGTGGAGAAAGCCCGAAAAGAGGGTCTTCGTGCTGGTTTCAAGGGTCCATTTGCTATTGTTGATGGAAAGAGGATTTGTGCGGACCATATCTGACTTCTAATGGACATTAGAGGTTAGGTGCTCTTATGCCAGTTATGGTTATTGCCATTTTCACTGCGGAACTGTTAACTGGCAAAGTATGGAAGTTGACAAGCAGCTGATAAATACACAGTATTGTTGTAATATGTTAAGCGGAGACGGTTTAAAATAAGTTTACGCTGTTAAAGAGGGGTTTGGATAAGTTTTAAGTTTTACACTTTATTGTATTAGATTTGATATATTCTTTATTACTGTAGCGGTTAAAAGTTTTTCTCGTATTGTTCGTATGTCAGTTAAACTTTCTTGTTTTTCTCTCAATGTACGGGGGATTCGTGATTTATCTAAACGCAAAGCTTTATTTTTATTTTGTATGTCACAGAAAAGAGAGATTTATTTTCTTCGAGAAACGCATTCTTCTTTCAAAGATGAATCTTTTTGGTGCAATCAATGGGGAGGTGATATTTTATTCTGTCATGTACTAACCTCTCCGCTGGAGATCTGATTTAGTTTGATCCTCTATTCTTCAGTCCTTTTCTTCTTCTGAGGGCAGATGGATTATTGTTGTTATTCTTTTGGGAGATTTCTTGTTTATCTTGGCCAATGTTTATGGTTTTAACAATCATAAGCAAAACAGCAGTTTTTTTCATGATCTTTCTTCTAAAATCTTTGATTTAAAAAGTAAATATCCCTCTGCTGCAGTAATAGTCGGAGGAGATTTTAAAGAAGCTCCTGACTTATGTATAGATTTCCTTCAAAACAAGAATCACGCAGAGGTAACACCATTATTAATGATTTTTGTAACTTCCTTTCTCTATTGGATGCTTACAGGTTTATGCATACTGATGCTTGTTCATATTCTTGGTTTAGTGCAGATCTCTTAAAAAATCAGGTATAGATTATTGGCTTATATCTGATTTCATGTCTCCTTTTATTAAATCCAGTGATATCTGTCCTGCTCCTCCTTACTGTTCAGGTATTAAGAATATTATTGAAGAATTTAAAGGAAAACCATCAGTCTCAATATCTTCTAATTGGGAGTTGTTCAAATATGAGTGTAGAAAACTCTCTATTCGATTCAGTAAACCGCTGGCAAAGGCAAAATCTTTAAGGTATACCTCTACATTAAAGAGTATAACCTTGTATGAAAATACCATATGAACCGTTAATGCAGGATCTGAAAATGTTTTATTTAGGAGAAAAAGTGACGCTTTCCTTGACAGTTCTCAAAAACTGCTTTTTTTCAACAGCGCGTCATATTACATCACGAGAGGGAGTCGTGTGCATCTCTGCTGGTATTCAGTGGAGCGGGCGTGAGTCAGTGTGTTTTCGGCAGTTATGTTTATTTCTATTTATCATGGTCATGGTAAATTATTGTGTTTGTGGAGGTTGCACAAACTCCAGCCTGTCAGGACATGGAGTCCACAGGTTTCCTAACAAGAAATAGGACGGTATCTTCCGGGCCTCGGTGCGTTAGTGCAGCTGAAGAGATGGGACTTCACTAATGCATCTGCTTCAAACACCGCCGTGGTGTGTAACTCAGCGATCACTTTATACCAGAAGATTATCATCCCGGCGATATGATGCAGTTCAACATGGGATACTGAAGCAATAAGCGAGTGAGACTCAGAGCTGGTGCGGTTCCTTCATCGGGTCCCGGTCAGCCTGTGTTCGGCCGCCGGCGGGAGACATGATGCTCACGGATCCGTCAGAGATGCTGCTCCACGAAAACTGTGCACAGTAAGCCTTGTTTTTTAACATTTGCTATCTACCAAATCAGTGAACATAATTATTTAAATAATAAGACACAACGGGATGTATATAAATTGTTGTAAAGCACAGCAGCTAGCTTGTAAGCATTAGCAATAACGTTATATTTTTAAAAAACTGTATAAAATCGTTACCATATGAGAAGGCATAGCTGGGAAGTTAACCTCAGTTTGCTAATATTATAAGCATCAAGTCTAGTGACAGCTTAGTGACATTGTTAGCACAGCTAATTGGTAATGTTTTGTCATGTGGTGTGTTTCTAAGGCTTTGTAAGATGGGAGTGTGAAGATCTGAAGCTGTGGAGGCCAGCTGTTATGAAGCACCTCTACTAGACTGCAGCTTCCACTCCTAATGGAGATGCAGATGTGATGGAGGCCAAGTGGAAAAGCATGGTCAGCAGTGAATGTGATCTAAACTTGTGTTTGCTTCTCCCAGCATGCATCAGTCTGAGAGTGTTATACTGCAGGTCACCACAGGCTCCACGAGAAGGCAGCACTGTCTTGTCATGTCCACTACACCTGCTCCTCTCTCCAGATCCCTCCAGAGGATCAACAAGATCAGGCTGTTGGCGTCTATCTGGCACAGCATTCACCATTTAACACACTTTAACAACACATTAGTGTGATACCCACAATGAAAGATTGTTAGTATTTAGCTTTAGAGTAATAAATGATCTCTGCCCTAAACACACTCATGTCTGCTGGCCTGGAGAGGTCTATGCTCCTGTCTGTACCCACACTGAAAGATTGTTAAATGTTTTTAAATGGGTCACATGGTATATTTTTCTTTCGGTAGTATGTGTTTGGTGTGTGTATATATATATATATATATATATTAACAGTTGAAATGTTGTGTTTTGAGTTGGGTATTAACAGTGCTGTGTAATAATATTTATGACTTAGTGCTGTATAAATAAAATAAAATAAAAAAAAATAAATAAAACTGAATTGAATTAACCATAAATGCAGATCTGCTGGATTGTGATTATTTTTATTGATTATCACCAAAATGGGGCCATTCAAAACCTTTATAACGTCCTCCTTCCTCTGTAAACTGTCTTCTAATGGCTGACACAACACATGCAGGTAAGAGCTGCTCAGAAGACCATAGGCCCAGCGGACCACTTGCCTGTATGCTGCCAATATTGATTATCTTACACCAATGGCATCAAAAAGTGTGACTTATAGGTAGTCATGGCCTAAATAGAGTTAACTTGTATAATAATAATTTCATATAGGCTGTCTGTAGCACATGGGTTCAGACAGCAAGCCTCAAAGCCTGGGAGTCAGATACTGCACATCAAGTGTGGGGGTCACATTCTCCACTAAGACCCGGTATCTAACTCCCTGCAGCACTCACTTTCCTCAGCTGTGACCATGGCCTCGCTTTTCCCACACAAGCACATAATGAAACAAAAACGTGTTTATCTCTCTCTGTCCTGTGGTGAGGAGAAGCCGCTATATCACGTAACGTTAGTGTCGGATATTAACAAGTGTGACACGCCTGATCAACGCTTATTAGTTTCTATTACTGCTAGTATCAATACTAGCATTGCTATTGCCTGATTACATTAGCTAACGTGTGTATATCTGTAAGCTAACACTGGTCTCTCACCAAACACCTGCCCTGTTCTCCTCACATCAACTCAATTTGTCTCCTCTGACCGTTGTTCTGTCTAATCCAGGCCTGTCCTGCTCTCTTGGCTGCATAGCAGGCTCATAACTGTATCTGTGGTCCGTCATATGAGTGTAAATACACATTTAACATTTCCTCAGCGTCTGAACTTTCTGCGATCCATTGTTTTCCTGTGGTTTAAATGGACCGCTCTCCCTTTTGATGCGTCACTTCCGGTTACTGGTCGCTGAGTTTCTTAATATTTTTATTACTCATTGCTTAGATGTTCAGGGTATTCTAGTAGCGGAGCATACTTTTCTAATTAGTCAACTGGCGGATGACACCTGTCTGTTTGTAAAAGATGAGAAGCAGGTTCCTGTTATTTTGGATGCTTTGAGTTTATTTTCTAATGCTTCTGGTCTCTCAGTCAATGGAAATAAGAGTGAAATTAAGCCGTTCACAGTCTGGACAAAGATCAGATCGAAGGTATTGAGGTCAAAAATTCTGTAAGATATTTAGGTATTTTAATTAGTAAATCTCAGACTGATACAATTGTAGATCATTTCTCGCAACGGATACAAACATCTAAGAATATTTTCAATGGTTGGTTACAAAGAAACTTAACCATTTATGGTCGTGTTTTGATATCTAAAGCGGAAGGTATTTCTAGGATTGTTTACCCAGCTTTGTCTTTATATGTTGACCGAAAAACATGCTCATCTATTGACTCTGTTATTTACATTTTTGTGGAAAAATCAAACTGAATATGTTAAAAGGAAGACACTGATTAGAAATACTTTGGAGGGAGGTGTGAATGCTTTGGACTTTAGTAGCTACTCTCAATCAAGTTTTTAAAATTGGTTGGATTAAACGTTGCCTGAATGCTGACCCTAATTTGTTATGGTTTTATATTCCTAAAGTGATCTTTGAAAAATGTGGAGGTTTAAATTTTTTATTAGCTTGCGATTTTAGTTGCAGTAAACTCAGAGTTAAGCTCTCTAATTTTCATAAGCAAGCTCTGGACGCTTGTAAGCTTGCCTTCTGTCACAATATGTCCCCTCATAGATGTATTCTATGGAATAATCACAATGTGCTGCATGGAAAAATGTCCGTCTTTATAAAAAACTGGTTTGACAAAGGTGTAATTTTTGTTTTAGATTTGTTAAAAAAAGGATGGTAACTTCTATTCTTATTGGAAATCTCACCTAGAGTGTTTGAATGGGTAATTAATTCCATTTCACCCAAATTGTTACATTTGTTTAGGGCAAATTGTTACAGTTCTTTAAAATGTGAAATCCCCCAAAATTTGATTGGAGTTCTAGAGCTTTGTAATATTAAATGTAACAATTTCTGGATTAGAAAAACACTTATTAAGAAATGTAGTTCTCATCCTAAAGCATTTTATACGTGGAAACTAAAGGACCCTTTTCTTTCTACTATTCAAATTTGGGCTGGTGTTAACAAGTTTCTGTTACCTAACAAGATAAAAGACTTCACTATAAAATTCTTCATATGTACTATCCCTGTAATTCTCTACTTTCATAATTTCAGTTGGATATCTCGTCACAATCCACATTCTGTAATTCTAATTTGGAAACAATATCACACTTATTTTTTGAATGTGATTATGCACAGGATTTATGGAAAGAAATGTCTTGGCTTGTTTTCTCAGCTATTTAATTTTGAAATAAGTAATGTACTGTTTTTGATTTGGGAATCAGGATCAAAGGATGATATCTTGAAATTCTTAACTCTTTGTGGCCTATTTCATCTTCATACATCTAAAGTTACTGATTGTATGCCCAATTTTAGGATTTTTTGTATTGATTTGAAATTATTTTATGAATCCCTCTGCTCATCACTTAATAAGAAAGCTGTTAAAACAACTGTATTGATGGAAAAAATTATTACTTTGTCGTAAGGATTACCTCCTGAGTATTTCTTGAAGTTGACATTTTATGTGTAATTTTTTATTTTAGTTATAGTTTATTTTAATTTTTCTATAAATTATTTTATTGTTTACAGTAACTATTTATTTCCTTTTTCTTTACATTTCTTTTTTTTTGTTACTACTTTTGTTCAGGTAATTACTGTTTTGTATTCTGATTGTGTATGTATTTTTTTTGCTTTGACTGTATCCCCTGTGAATGTTATTTGTTTAATAATAAAAAAAGGGGGGGGATAAAGCTCCGACCAGAAACGAACAATGAAATGAATTGTCTACCTGTTAAATTGTGTTTTATTAACGTCTACACCTACCCCAACCTTAAACATGCCCTTACAATAATGAAAAAATATGAATTATTTTTGTACAGTGTGACAAACATTACACTGTATTGTTGTGCGCATGCCCAGTAGCGCCATACATATCCCTTCTAGCCTTAACCAGATACGTGTTTCAGCGATAGCAGCGTCAATAGCAACGAACTAAAGATAAAACTAAATGTAATATACATTCACTAAACGAAGACTGTGAACATAAAATGAAAGCAGCCAATGGGAAGAGAGAAAATAAGATGTTAATCTACATAGACCTGGATCTATAGCATTTCAAGCCAATAACAGCAGGAACCTCCTGTATGTGGCACACTCTCTGGCAGATTATGACTGTAAAATCATTGTAGAAGTCATTTATTAAGTCAATTACTTTTCAAGCGTGCTGTGACAATGGCTGAAAACACGGCTGTAACTAATTTAGAGAAAGTTGTATTGTAGAGTCAATACACCTGTATGTTCCCTGTTATTTTTTACAAACTTATAGTTGCTTCAGAGGATTCAATACTTTATTGTCATTTAAACTTAGTCAAAGGGGATTTGGTTTGGTGAACTCACAAAAACAAAGCACCTCACGCACATTGATCACATTTGTACATTACAGTAAATAAGTCAAATAATCACAATATGGTAAACACACAATTTGTCGTCACACAGACTACTGGTGATGTGTGTGCTTAAAAACAGTACCTAAGCTGATCAGACCTAGTAAAACAGCACATCTACATTATATTCCACCACCATTAACTTTTTCTGTGATCTGCTGCAACATATACATTTTCCGCTTTGCATTTACAATCATTCATTTTTCACAGGATACAATGATATCATACAACACTGGAAATGTAAATAATCTCCTGTGTTCACAGAAAGATTGAACTTCACACCTGGGGCCTCATTTATAAAATGTCCGTCTCTTTCAGATGTCAAATCTATGAATCGCAAATGATCTTCAACTCACACGCAATTGAATGGTTTCAGCTCTCTGCCTTGTAAACGACTCCTAATTAATGTCATTAACATAAAATATCACCAATCATAATTTAGACCAGCGTGCTGCAAGAACAGAAACCTGCAGTGCTCAAACAGTCTGTATAAATATGAGCGCTGGCGTGGATTAAAGCGTACTCACACTAAGATCAAATCTGAGCGTACGCACACTTTAGAAATGAGGCCCCAGGTGAAAGACAGATGGACGGGCTGAGAAACATTTCTCAAAGATGATGAGAAACAGTGTTAGTCATTTTTGTTGTGGGAGAAAATTGCCTAAGGAATAATTCCCAAGCAATTGCTTCCAGTCCTAGTTCTCATTGTCATCCTCATAGTCATCATTATCTCCATCATCATTGTACACCAGTGTCTGAAATCCTGACATGGGGAGGGCCTGACACAAGTAGGGACTGTCTTCAGGAACAATGTCTGGAACATGTGGGTAAAACATCACAGTGGCTTGATGTAGTTTTCTCTCCAAGTTGGAGACGTTGGATGAGAGCAGCTTTTGCACCAGGCTGCTCTGTGTCTTTAATGGCAGAGCACTGAAAGGTACACTGCTGATGGAGATGTTCAGTCACTCTTCTCATTTCCTGGTAAAGCATGCGCTTTTCCTCAGCTGCCCAAGTCTTCATATGCAAGGCATCTATCCCTCGCCTTTTTAGACTCCGTGAAACATCATCTTCTTCGATCTGGAGGAAGACAAAAGACAACTAAATGCTATGTCATTTTACCAGGTGGTTTCTAAAATGACTGTCAGGTAGTTGTGGTTAGTAAGCGGTGTCAGATGGTTACTAGAGTGACTGCTGTGTGGTTACTAGGGTTAGGTAACTATACTTACAGTGTCATCAAAGCAGAAGTAGACATGCCAAGAGGGATCGCATGCTTCCTGAAAATCAATTGTTGCAGGGAAGATGCTCATCTGTGGTGGCCACTGAATGCTATTGTATTCCTTTATTGCCTGTCTCAGTCTCTTGTTGGACAGTCTAATGGCAATGCCCTGTCCATCTGAAGCAAAGTTAGGAAACACACATGCAGAGAAATGAATCGATCAGTTTGTATCATGCTCCTTTTTAAAGTTTGATCATAATGTCTTATTGTATCTACTTATCCACAGTACTTTACCTGGATATTTTCTTTTCAGATGGAGGAGGACAGCTCGATTCAGTTCTAGCCTTGCAGATCAGTTGGCCTCTGAGCTCACAGTCAACATCTTTAAGGGTCGACTGGATGTCTGAATCAGATTCTTGCCATCTTCTCCCAATGCGGTGTTTTTTCTCCATGTTCAGCAGAGAGTCTTCAATTCTACATGGTCAGCAAATAAATATGATAAAATTTTATTTACACACTTGATCAGAGTACAGTAACAGACAGATTACTGCTTGCTTACTCTGTTTCACCTTCCATGTACGACTCACGAGTCCCAGATCTATACATCACAAGAAGTGCAGCACAAATTCAGTAGCTACCAAGCAGAAACCTGAGCAAACATTGTATATGTTATAAGGGAGGCCTTGGTGGTAAGTGATTACTTATTATACCACATTAAATTACTGCAGCATTATAGCAACTCTTCATTTATAACCACTGTGACAGTGTCCTTCAAAACTATGCTGTTACTGTATTCACACCTAGGCTTCCAGCAGGGCACTATAAGACGGCTGTAATTACCATTTAGTCTTACATAACACATTAAACTCTTACTTCTAACTGAATCAGCTTGATGATGTAGTCCCTTTTCCATCTACAGACAGATCATTTTAAGACATTACTACTGCTCTAATAAAGTGCTTCATTTAATGTTACTCCTTCACATATCTTACAGTATTCAAGACATTCACACATTCACTTCAGTTGCTTACTTATTGGTTTCTGTGTCTGTTGGGCTAGCTCCATCTCCCTTTTCTTCCATCTCTCCCTCAGAAACCAACACTAGACAACAAAAATAACAGGAAGCAAGACAAGCGTCAATGGTACATAGTCTGTGCAAAATGCGCTTGTAAATGGAATCTAAAAGTCTCCCATTTACAACTATTGTTACCTGCTTCTTATGTGCATTGTTTACCTGGTGCCTCTCTGATGACAGATGAGATATCTTCTTGAGCGAGAATCGATATTTTCTCTGCTTTGTCTAGTCTTTGCAGGAGCTGCACCTCAGTAAAGACAGTTTAATTTTCTTATACTGACCAATTTGTGTGTGATCAGCTTCACTCCAGAAAATATCAAATGCATAAACAGTGAACCACCAGCACAGAATTTTGAAAGGTTATGCAGCAGTGGACAAACCTAGGTCAGTTGATTTCCTCCGTCCATAATGCAAAAGGGCATCAGTCAGCAGGTCAAGGCGGTGAGATGGGGTCATCTCCTTTGTGACTCTGGCAAATCTTCGGAGGAAAGATCACACGGTCCGTGTATGTTTTGATAATTTCATTTCTTATTAGGAAGGGAAAAACGAGAAATGAGAAGAGGCTCGTTTGTTCGTATTTGTGTTTAATTGAACAAACGGAGAACGAAATGTTGTCTTGATTTCTCATGTTTGGTTTGCGCTTCACAAATGTGTTTCTAGCTTCATATTTCATTCGCACACGTGGGTGGCGCTGAAACGCCCCTTTCACCTGATTGGCCTGATTGCTCCGCTTTCAGTACAGGTTTAAATGCTGTCAGGCAGAATAAAAGTCCCTATGAATGTGGCGCAGAATATCACACTTTAATAACACATTGTCTGAAACCACCACTCACTGTTACTGAAATATAATAATGTGAGCTATAGTATGCTAATACATTATTTCTTGGTTATATAGCATTGTATAATAATCGCATGTCCCATTGATAAATGCTGTGCAAAAAGTTCTGTTCATTTGGATAAAAGTGAAGTGCAAATACAAATCAATATTGGGCTGAATAGTACAAAATGTGTCCGTGCCATTTCCCACTCTTGTCCACAAGTATTTACTGATATTTAAGTTAAACACTTACCAAACAATGGCTGCTGTTGACAACTAAAGTCATGTTGCAGTTTTTTTGGATGGAAGCAATCCAATCAGATTTTGATAATTTAAATTTTTCCCTTCTTTTCTGTAATTTTGCCTTGTATGGCTGACCAGTCTTGTTGTGAAGGCCACATTTATAATGGCTTTACAGCATGCATGTCTTTTTTGAGCTCCCGGGCATTCCTGGAGAAAAAAAGTAAAAAATATTATAAAAAATTATAATATAGTACATTAGACTTATTCCAGTCAGCCACAGTAAAGCAACCAAATGAATCTACAATTTGTATAGGATTTTTAAGGGTAGTAAGAGTTGTATACAGGGCTATTCTATTTATTAATGATTTCTGCTTGTAAAATGGCTTTATGTCATTCCAATAAAATCAATAGCAGAAATTCCAATAATCTGATTAAATGAATATGTTGTAGTATAGTTTTTGATGACATGAAACTGGAAATGTTAAAGGGTAATAACCCAAAACTTATCTTTAATGATGTCACTAAAGACATTCACTTTTATATTTAAAACTAAACATATACCTACCGTAAATCCTTCCAGTTTGATCAAATAATATAAATGTAAATGTAACTACAAAACCTAAGAGTTAAAATTACACGTGTAGATTAAAGACCCAGCGCGAGCTGTTACGTCAAATGCTGCAAACATACAAAATAAAAGTCAATGTAGAGCTTTATAAAATATTATCAATACTACTCTTCAAAACTCAAAACTTGTTTTTTTCCGATTAACACCATAAAGTGATAATTCTCAAAATCAATTTTAGTAATATAACAATAATAATAATATATTAAATTCACGGTCTCGCTGTCTAAATGTTCTCCTGTAGTTCATATCAAATGACACTTTTTTTGGCAGTACATATTATGACAGTCGTCTTATCTCTCTCCAGCATCCAAATAATCAGAAACAATTCAAAATAAATAATTTAAATATGTTTTATCTGGATTAAAATGACTGGACTCAAAATATAAATGTAACAAATGTATTTTTATTTTTTGTAATAAATCACTATGAAATTAATTGCTCCTGTAACCTGAAATGGATTAAGTATCAATTAAATACAAGAACAAATGAAACACACCCTAAGAAGAAATACTAAAAAGGTCAGAATAGTTATAACTATTACATATTTAAAAAAATAACATGAAGAAAGCAGTTTAAACACTTTAAAGTTCTTGAAAAGACTTTATCTATAGCCATACTGGAAGCTGTTGAGAACAAAATGGCACTTAAATTAGTTTCTAAAACTCATCTCTTCTTTTCTGTTACGGTATTTCTGACAATCCGGTGAAATCAAAGGCCAGTGAACTGAAAAAAGGGGGGAAACAATGTATTATTTCTATACTATATAGTATTTTGAATATTTGATCTACTTGTGTTCCTCTTGTAAACATACTGTACCAACACGAGCCTAACATAACAAGCACCTGACTGAAACCTAATGACCCATTAATATTCATATATTAATATATATTCCATGTACAGTTAACTCATACTCGGTAGTGAGACACACAATCTGGGTATACATACGAGAAAACACATATTAAATACACCTCAAAACTTCAGAAGTAATAAGTTAATACAAACGTTTTTTTTGCTGAGTAGACCGAGCACAGATACCTGAATCTGAAACGGGGAAGAATTATAGTATCATCATTATTACATGAATTGCACTGAAACTGTTATACAGTTGAATTTATTCATACCATAGTGTCTGTGTGTGTGTGTGTGCATGTTTATGTGGTTTATGAGGACACAAATTTGTATAATGACGTGGGTATGACAGAGGTATTACAATATGAAGGTGGTTTATGAGGACACTGCCTATGTCCCCGTAATTCAAAAGGCTTAAAAAACATACTAAATGGTGTTTTTTTGAAAATCTAAAAATGCACAAAGTCTCCTGTGAGGGCTAAGTTTAGGTGTAGGGTTGGTGTAGGGCAATAGCACACACAGTTTGTTCAGTATAAAAACCATTACGCCTATGGAGAGTCCCCATAAACCACAAAAACCAACATGTGTGTGTGTGTGTGTGAGAGATTTGGCTTCAACACCTAACTATGTTTATATGTTTGAACATTCCCTATTCAGGATAATTCACTCCATCTTATCTGTGTCACTAATTCAAAATTATATGCATAATGCAAAAATATATCTTGTTTATCACTCATTTTTTAGCAATATATATTTAAAACGCGCTTCGTGAACTGTATAGCGCCATCAGTGAACAACAAACAAAAAACCCCGACGCCTTTTTCATCATAGCCGGTGACTTCAACCACGCAAACTTAAAGACAGTTTTGCCAAAGTTCTACCAACATGTGAACTTTGCAACAAGGGAAAACAACACACTGGACTTTGTTTACACAACAGTTAAGAACTCTTACAAGGCTGAACCCCGCCCCCACCTCGTGTACTCCGACCACATCACTGTTATGCTAATCCCAGCATATAGACCACTTCTCAAACTCACCAAACCGGTTGAAAAGCAGATCACAGTATGGCCAGACAATGCCACCTCAGCACTGCAGGACTGCTTCCAGGACACAGACTGGAATATGTTTAAAGAGGCAGCCACCTACAACAACCACACAGACCTGAATGAGTACACTGAAACTGTGACTGCTTACATCAAAAAGTGCACTGATGATGTCACAGTCACCAAGACCATCACCACACGTGCAAACCAGAAGCCATGGATGACAGCAGTGGTTTGTGGGCTGCTAAAGACCAGAGATGAAGCATTCAGATCAGGAGATAAAGCAGCCCTCAAAACAGCAAGAGCCAATCTGTCCTGTGGCATCAAAAAAGCAAAACGGTCATATGCCCAAAAAATCAACAACCACTTCACAGACAGCAGAGACACACGGAGCCTGTGGCAAGCCATTCAGACCATCACTGACTACAAGCCCCCGCCACAGGCCTGTGATGAGGACACATCCCTCCCCGATGCACTCAACCACTTTTATTCACGGTTTGAAATGCAGAATGACACACCTGCACAAAAACTGCCCACACCTCCCAATGACCGGGCGCTCTGTCTGTCTCCAACCGACGTAAGGAAGACCCTATCTAGGATTAACCCACGCAAGGCTGCGGGTCCTGACAACATACCTGGCCGTGTTCTGAGAGACTGTGCTGCACAGCTGACAGATGTCCTAACAGATATCTTCAACACCTCGCTGAGTCAGGCAGTCGTCCCCACGTGTTTCAAATCCACAACAATCATACCGGTACCAAAGAAATCACCTGTGTCCTGTCTCAATGACTACCGTCCCATAGCACTGACTCCAATCATGATGAAGTGCTTTGAGAGGCTAGTCATGCATAACATCAAAACCAGCCTCCCCAACACACTCGACCCGCTCCAGTTTGCATACCGTCCAAACCGCTCTACGGACGATGCAATTTCCTCCACCCTCCACCTGGCTCTTACCCACCTAGAAAATAAAGACTCCTATGTTAGAATGCTGTTCATTGACTTCAGCTCGGCATTCAACACAATAATCCCACAACAGCTCATAAATAAGCTAAGCCTGCTGGGCCTTAACAATTCCCTCTGTAACTGGATCCTGGACTTTCTAACTGGAAGACCTCAGTCAGTCCGTGTCGGCAACAACACCTCGAGCACTACAACACTGAGCACAGGTGCCCCACAAGGCTGTGTGCTCAGCCCGCTGCTCTTCACACTGCTGACCCACGACTGCACTGCCAAGTTCAGCTCCAACCACATCATCAAGTTTGCTGATGACACAACAGTGGTAGGTCTCATCAGCAACAACGATGAAACGCACTACAGAGAGGAAGTGGCACAGCTGGCTGAATGGTGTGGCACAAACAATCTGTCCCTCAATGTGGAGAAGACAAAGGAGGTTGTGATGGACTTCAGGAGAAACTCCGTTGACCACCCCCCACTGACCATCGACAGCTCGACTGTGGAGAGAGTCAGCAGCACTAAATTCCTGGGGGTGCACATCACAGAGGATCTCACCTGGACCACCAACACCATGTCACTCTCCAAAAAGGCACAACAGCGCCTACACTTTCTCCGCCGGCTGAAAAGAGCAAGTCTCCCTCCACCCATCCTCACCACATTCTACAGAGGCACCATTGAGAGTGTGCTGACCAGCTGCATCACTGTCTGGTACGGGAACTGCAGTGCTGCTGACCGCAAGACCCTCCAGCGGACAGTGAACACAGCTGCAAAGATCATCGGTGCCCCTCTCCCCTCCATCCTGGACATCTTCCTTACACGATGCTCCAGCAAAACCAACAGCATCGTGAAGGAATCCACCCATCCCTCCCACAGTCTCTTCCAGCTCCTACCATCAGGAAGACGGTACCGGAGCATCAGAGCCCGCTCCGCCAGACTGCTCAACAGCTTTTTCCCCCAGGCTGTGAGAGCCCTGAACTCAAACCACCCCGCCCCCCTCTGAAACCCCATGCAAACCCCTACCTCCTGAACATGGACCACCCCCCACCCCAAACCTTACCACACCAAAGAAAAACTGTATGGAACTTTAATTATTTTTTTTAATTTATTTTATTCTTATTTTTCTTTACACTATGGACACTCTCCTCTATGTGCACTATGGACACTTTACACTATGGACACTCACACTCTACACTATGTGCACTATGGACACTTACACCTTATCGATCTAATTCTTATTTTTTTTTTTTTTTTTTTTTCTACAATATCCTCATTTGTATATTTGTATAGTTGTACATATGTTTAAACTGTATTATCTGTATCTGAACGTGTTTAATGTTAACTGTATGCACCAAGGGTCTGAGAGTAATGCAATTTCAATTCTCTGTATGTATGTACTGTACATGTGGAAGAATTGACAATAAAGCTGACTTGACTTGAACTTGAACTTGAACTTTACACTATGTGCACTATGGACACTTACACACACTGTTGCGTGTGCACAATCTCACAAAAAACTCAGCAATATATGTATGTTTACATGCTCATGCACTACAAATCATCCTGCACTGTTCCCCAACCAGCTGCTGACTCAAATGTCTCTCTTTGCACATGTACAGTATTTGTGAAGCATTCGTATAGTTTGTATTTTTTATCTTCTATTTTTTAGTTTGTATAGGGTAATATTTATGTGAAGCATTCGTATAGTTGTATTTTTTATCCTTTTAGTTTGTATAGGGTAAATACTTATATATAGTATACTTATAGTTAAATCTGTTAGTAGTGTATAGGTTTATAGTGTTTTTTTACTTCATTGTTGTAATGTCTGTATTTATGTAGCACCGTGGTCCTGCGAGACACGACATTTCGTTCCACTGCATGTCCCCACATGTAGCGGAATGACAATAAAGCTCAACTTGACTTGACTTGACTTGACTAAAAGAGAATTAAATGCTTGACATTCCTTTGACCACAGCAATATTGCTGCTCAGATTCATTTAAGTAAACACCTTATTTAATGCATTTACAATTGTCATTAGAAAAAAAAAAATCTATTGAAACGAATGTAGCTTAAACAAATGAATCTGGACGTGGTCTGAGACATGAAAACATCGACAGGGGAACAACAGAGTCTAATAATGATACAAACATTCAGTGGCGGCTGGCCAATAGAGAACCACACACACAAAATAATAACTATATCAATTATTTAAATGTATATTTGTATGATATATTAGAAAATCTTCTGAGAATATGTTTTCACCATCACCATATGACCTCTCTTCCTGTAAGCACGTCTCAATTTCAGCTGAGGGCCAGAGAGAAATCGTCTTTGTAGAATTTAGTCAAATGCTGATTCAAGATATAAATATATTCAAGATGTGACAAAAAATTTAGCTAATCGGCGTCTCAAATCTTAACTGAAATGGGTGATTGTTCTGTTGCCCCAAGTTGCTAAAATCAAGGCTGGTCTGTAGTGGCGCAATTTTCAATTACGTGACAATAATCAAGTTTCCATCCAGATTGTGCGCTGTTTTGTTATCGACAAAGAGATATGCGTTAAAAAAACTTTGCGAAATTTGCTGTCTAGAGCCTGTTTCCATCCAACTGGCCTTTTACAGATAAAATGGTGTGCGTCATGACGTCATCCCTAAAAAAACTAATTGTGGCATAAGTTTTGGTGTATCGCCAAAAAACGTTGCCCTTGACCTGTTTCCATACATAATTTATCCTATTGCGTAAATTATAGGCTAGGCTAGCTGTTCTTCATCTATTTGAAACAAACAAAAAAAGCCTATATTAAATTGTGTAGGCCTACATAAAATATTTTTTATTAAGTGTCAACAACAAATCATTTAAATTTAACGGTAGAAAGAACTCAGAACAAAGCAAGAATAAAAATATAAGAAAGCTAACAAGCCAAAATGAATTAATTTAAACTTTTGTACTTCACGTTCATGTAAAACTAAATGTGCTTGGTATAATATCACAGGGTTTCCCACACAGGTATCGTGGCTTCAGAAACGTACCCGCGAAACAGGACCAGTATCGGGGTCCACTTGTACGCAGTGACAGATCCGCCGTGGCTCCGCGCTGCATCCGCGATTAAAACCTTACCGACGCTGCGGGCCCGTTTGGGACCCGCAAATTAATACATACATCCGCCGCGGACCCGCAACGGATTCATAAAAATCCTGGCTCATCTGGCCCGGATCCGTTTTGGACCCGTTTATCTAATTTTCAAAATCCCTTTTGTTCTTGCTTTAGGATAAAATAGGATAAAACTAAAACCATCACTAGGCCTAGGCTACTACAGCAATATAGGCCTAAGCTTAAATCTGCATTGCCTTGTATTTTTAACCTAACAATATTGAAAATAGGCCTTACAAGTCAAGACATCAATTTACTGTACAAAAGTAATCACTACTCAATGGAAATATAAAATTGATATTTAAATTTATGGACAGTTATAGGTTATACTCTACATTCATTTTGTGGTCAAAACCTAATTTAGTGCTTTATAGGCCTAGGTCGGTGCAAACATAAAATATTTGATCTATTAGGCTACAACTTCAATGAAATGCTGCACTATGCACAGCTAAAATATCAGAAAATGAATAACTGGTGAACGACAATAAGTTCAATAAAAAGGTTTTTTATTGCTTATTTCTCCAATTACTCCGTTTGTGTGGATGGAGGCGGGACACGGCTCCTCGTTGCCTGATCCGTCGCCAGGTTGAACCACCTGATTGCGTGCTTGGTGACCTCCGCGTCCGTGGCTGACTGTGTCACCGTGTTTTTCCTCACAGCACCTGTAATCAAACAGACAGATATGTTTATGTTTATGGTATATAGCATCCAAAGCCAAGTATGCTTACTGTTGTATTGTTGACACTAGGTGTCGCAGTGGTAAAAAGGGGAAGAAGAAGATGATAGTTGGTTGTGCTGTTGCATACGATATTAAAGAAAGATTCAACTGAGTTACATCGTTCTGCCTTGTGTTAATTTAGTCAGTTGAGGACATAACAAATTGGCGACGAGGATGCTGAAGGCCTGCGCACAGAATTGATGCAGGATGTCTACATTAAATGCTCCATTTCCAAGCCCCTACCTTCCATGCTCGGGGGAGCCCGCCATACCATTTACAACATGGGAGAAAATGTTCCGCAACTATCTATTAGTGATTAAGGCATCCGGTGATGAGTGGCCCGAGGCAAGGACCAGAGCTCTTCTACTTCACTGTCTTGGAACTGAGGGGCAACTAATTTTTTACACTCTCCCTGACACAGGTGACACACTGGATTCAGCGATTGCTGCATTACAGGCACACTTTAACACTAAAATCAACGTCGTAGCGGAGAGACATGCATTTCGCAAACGTACTCAAGCAAACAGTGAATCAGTCCTACATTACGTTGCAGCTTTAAGAGACTTGGTTTCCAAATGCGAGTTTGGCGCTAATACAGATGATATGATCAGGGATCAGTTAATTGAACATGTTGCAAGTCACCGCATACGGGAGAGACTGTTGCTTGAAACTGATTTGACCTTGGCAAAAGCAATTACAATCGCTACTCAGATTGAGGCTGCGAGTGCACACGCAAAGAGTATTGCGGGGGACCAGGCCGCAGCTGTGCAAGCTGTACAGTCCAGGTCATGTGATTCCGCGGGCCGGAGGCGGCATAACGCATCACGCAAACCCGCTAAGCCTACATCTTCTGGCCATCTACTATCAACATCGTCTCGCACATGCTACCGCTGTGGGTCTGATAAACATTTGGCCAATGCGCAAAACTTCCCTGCTATCCGTGCAAAATGTAAAAACTGTCAGAAAACGGGACATTTTGCTCGTGTGTGTCAATCAACCGACACACGTTCGGTGCACGAGATTCGCTTGCCGGAGTATACTGTTCTTTACATGCATGACCAAGCAACGACAACTAAGATTGTGTGCCCTGTTTCCATAACAGCTTCTGATACTACTGTAGATGTTGAGTTGATGGTGGATACCGACTCATCTGTCTCCATCCTGCCAAAGGCGATATATGAGGCCAGCTTTAATTCTGTGCCTCTTCAAACACCTACTGCTCGCCTGGTCACATACTCACGTGCACCGATTCCTGTGTTGGGTTGCTTACCCGTCACTGTGTCCAGAGACTGGATTGCTTCCATCCCTCCCTACTACTGAATCCGAGATGTCCTCTGCTGCTGTGAGGTGCCTTTCAGAATCAGCCGCACCTTCGAACGCACTGGGATGCGCAAAAGGGTTCATTCACAAAGTTAAGCTCTTTGGAAATGTTGCTCCGGTCCGTCAAAAACTGCGACGCTTACCCCTGTCGGTGCGCTCTGCTGTTTCCAAAGAGTTGGATCACCTGCTTAAAGAAGGGGTGATTGAAAAAATTGATGCATCTCCCTGGGTTTCCCCGATCGTTGTCACGCAAAAGAAAACGGGTGGTATCCGGTTGTGTGTCGATCTGAGAGAACCCAATAAAGCCATCGTGACTGACAGCTACCCATTGCCACATATGGATGAGTTGTTTTCACTACTTAATGGGGTTACATTATTCTCGACCATTGATCTTCAAAGTGCATATCATCAGGTCATGTTGCACCCTGATAGTAGAGATCTAACTGCTTTCATTACGCACGACGGGTTGTTCCGTTTCTGTCGGGTGCCGTACGGATTGGCCTCAGCTCCGTCGGCGTTCCAGAAAATGATGCACCTGATATTGCAAGACCTATCGAATGTGGCAAACTATTTGGATGATATTATAATCTGGGGACGCACTGCTGAGGAGCACGAACTCTCTCTGAAAGCCGTTCTACAACGGTTGCAGGATTCTGGACTAAAAACTAATGCATCAAAATGCCATTTCAGCCAGACCAGCTTACAGTTCCTAGGCCACACAGCTACAGCGCAGGGTGTAAAGCCGGACAAGCAACACCTGTCTGCGATTTTACAGGCTCCGGCTCCTACAGATGCCGTGAAGCTACGCTCGTTCCTTGGCCTGCTGTCTTGGTACAGTAAATTCATTCAGAACTTTGCCTCTGTGGTTGAACCATTACGTGCCTGCTTGCGGAAGGACGCGGAGTTCTCCTGGTCGGAAGAAGCAAAGAACAGCTTCGCTTCGGTCAAAGAGGTGCTTGTTAATAGTCCTGCTTTGGCCCTTTACAACCCGGATCTGCCTACAATCATCTCGACTGACGCATCTGATTATGGCCTCGGGGCCGTCTTCTCACAAATACACCCTGATAATTCTGAACGCACCGTGGCCTTTGCGTCAAGAACACTTACCCCATCCGAACGCAAATATTCGACCGTGGAAAAGGAGGCGCTCGCTTGCGTTTGGGCGGTCGAGAAATGGAGGACATACTTGTGGGGTCGAACATTCAAATTGCGCACAGACCATCAGGCTTTAACTACTTTACTTACTACTAAAGGGGGGGACCGCGCAGGAATGCGTATCGCACGCTGGGCCGTGCACTTGCTGTGCTTCAATTATGAAGTGATCTTCCGACCAGGCTGTCATAACTTCACGGCCGATTGTCTGTCCCGTCTGTCTCTACCTTATGAACCTCTGGAAAGTGATTCTGACACTGAACCAGAACAAGTAGCTTTGCTTACCTCTGCGCTGACAGCTGTGACTCCGAAAGAGTTTGCAGCCGCTTCTTCCTCCTGTCCCGAGATGTGCAAGCTGCGCACACAGATTCAGCGAGGCTGGCCGCGCTCATCTTCACGTGTTGACCCCCTCCTGCTGCCATTCCACAAACTGAGACACGAATTATCTGCAACAGACGACTTTGTCTTGAGGGGATCACGTCTCATAGCACCTGTGTCCTTACGTCATAGGTTAGTGATGCTTGCACACGAGGGCCACCAGGGCATAGTACACACGAAGCAGCGGCTACGTGATTTATACTGGTGGCCGCAAATGGACGAATCAGTCACGCGCGTTATCTCTTCCTGTCAGCTGTGTTAAGCATCGGACAAAACGGATAACGGGCCCCAGTTTACGGCCGCGGAATTCTCTGCCTTTCTTAGAGCGAGGGACATCGCTCATGTGCGCACGCCAGTATATCATCCAGCTGCCAATGGGGCAATCGAGCGCTTTCATAGAGTGCTCAAGAGTTGTGTACAATCTGCTATACTTCAGTCGCAACCATGGAAAATTACTGTAACAGAATTCCTCCACGTCTATAGGGCAACGCCACATTCTACTACTGGCGTGACGCCTTTTGAATTGTTGCACGGGAGGAAAATGCGCACTCGCCTGGATGTCTTGCCCTCTTTAACGTCGGGAGGGCTTACAGATGTGGTGCGCGGGCGAGTTCCGGCAAAACAAGCTAAGATGAAACGGTGGTTTCATACAAAGCGCAGGGCACGTGCTACTGTTCTAAAACAAGGGGACAAAGTGCGTGTTAAGCTTCCGTGGCACGTACCAAAAGGACACCCAAGATTTTCAGAGCCAAAAGAGATCAGGAAGCAGGTGGGAAGGAATATGTTCATTCTTTCAGATGGAAGGAAATGGCATGCTTCACAACTGGCGCTGTCTTCTGCGGGATCGACAAGAGTGGATGTGGCTGATTGGCTTACGCAGCTTCCTCACGAGCAGGTCCAGGTACACAGATCTGGACCTGGTGATTGTAATTCACCCCGTTCTCAGAGGGTGAGGTGTCCTCCAAGGTGGTTAAAAGACTATGTGCACTAAAGGTCCAAATGCAATAATTGAATTAAAGGTTGTTGTTGTATTTGATATGTTCTGAGCCACGTTAAAAAGGTGCATAAGAATTGAGTTCAGAAGTCGGTGTCACAGAGAGGCTCTGTGACTAGAGATTTTTATGATTCTTATATTGACTTGGAACTATGAACATGCATACATCCGTTTTCCTATCCGTTTCACACAAACTGAACATCAGTTAACACAGATATGTTAGTCATTGATCATGTGGTATGTAATGTTGTTCATGTCCTCAAGCCATTCCTTTCAAAGTTTGGTATTTAATGAGTCATAAATTTCAGGTTGGTTTATGTATTTTGTTGTGTTGAGTAAAGAAGTAAAGTGAGACCGGTGATCAAGTTAAATGTTTATTGTTTCTGTATAACAAGTTACATATTATAAATAGTTATACTTACGTACTGGAACAGTTTTCATGTCAAACAGTCAAAACCCGGTCGCAGTAAATGCTCACCATTTTGAAGATCCCATTCCCGCCAATAGATGGCATGGTTAATTGTACTCAAGTAGGAAGGGGGATGTGGGTGATCTGCTTAATTCTGGGTTGAGCATTGTTAAGCCTTAATAATTGATTGAGTTTTTGTTTTGTTTCAAATTTCTGTGTTTTGTGTTATTATATCAGATTATCTCTTTGTTACTGTTAAAGTACATTTATTTGTTTTTCTTGAGTTTTTTTTTTTATTACCTTTAATTACAAAATGGTTTAGACCAAGTAGGAGGGGCTTTGTCTTTTTAAGATGGCCTCTCAGGTTCTTTGGGGACTCGTAGAGTGAGTTGTGAGAGAGTGTTGGAGTCGCTGTCTTTTGGGTCAATTTGTTGACATAGCCAAATGATTGTTTGAACAAGTTTTTGTTATTGTTTTTTTTTTATTTAATTTTTTTTTGGATTTGCACTGTGACCGTTTTTGTCACACTAGAAGGATGGAGACCTTCATTTTTTCACTCATGGGAATAAACACCCTGAACTTTTGACTCCATTGTCATGTCACCTTATTTTTACGCCTCCATCTGCCGGTACATTCGGAACAGTGGTGATTATACTATTCAGAACATCCTCGGGGCCCTTCTTATTATAGTTGACACACCACTGGCTCCCTTACAGTTGGTGTCAGAAGTTTGTTTTGTACCGATTTGGTGACGTAGACATTTTTTTTTTCTCAATGCCACCAAAGAATAGGAGTCAGCCTGGTGAGAACACTGGGCTAGATGGTGACCAGAGTGAAATGGAGAAGGATCCAGGCGGAAGAGTGCCGCCTCCGATGGTTCAAGGAGCTGGAGCGGATACGGCTGTTACAGCTCTGGCTCAGATGTTCAAGTCCTTTAGTATCAGAAGGATAGAGACGATCGACAAGAGAGAGAGACAGTTCGACAGGAACAACATTTTAAAGTGCTCAGTCACCATGTCACACAGATGCAACTGGACATGGAAAGGATCCGTCTTGGAGCAGTATCTGACAAATCACCACCAAAGGTGATAGACCGGGAGCCTCATCTAGCGAGACTTGAGGATTCTGATGATATTGAGCACTATTTGCTGACGTTCGAGAGGTTGGCAGAGGTGTACCAATGGCCTGAAGAAAACTGGGCCATCCACCTCATACCATTACTCACTGGTAAGGCCAGATCTGCATTTGTTGCAATGGACCCTTCACACGCACAAGACTATGAGTTTGTAAAGACAGCAATATTGAAAAAGTATGAGATCAGTGCAGAGACTTATAGGTTGAGGTTCCGTAACCTGAATACCCCTGCTGACGAGTCACCACAAGAGCTTTACACCCGACTCAAAGACTTGTTTTGCAAGTGGGTCCATTACTCCGGCAGCTCTAAAGAGGATATTATGGAGGCTATCGTTCTAGAACAGTTTCTACGTGTCTTGTACCCGGAGGTGAGGACTTGGGTCAAGGAGCATGATCCAACAACTGCTGCAGAGGCTGCCAAATTGGCTGAGGCGCATATTACAGCCCGTAAAGGAGCAGGAAATTTCCAATATGCAGGAATCCTTCCGGCCAGAGGTAAGTCTGAGGGGTCTGGGGGCTGTTCAAACTCTCAAGCTAGAGTCTTTAAATTCACGCAGAGCAAAGCCACTACTCCTTATGCAACTTCTCAGAGAGTAGCCAAGGAGGATGTTGTCTGTTTTCATTGTGGTCAGCCAGGCCATACTAGGCCGCTTTGCCCCCTGAAGAAGCCTAAAACGGCGAGCCTTTGTTACGTTCCTCGTTCAGTTGAGTCATCCCCCATGAAATGCAATTCACAGCCGGTAAGGTCTGTCTTGTTAAATGGTAGACCAGTTTTAGCCTTGGTGGACACTGGATGTACATATACGCTAGTGCAGAGCAGGTATGTGCCCAGACAAGATTGGAATGACACTGACACTGTTACTGTTTGTTGTGTACATGGTGACAACACTCCTTTGCCTACTACAGAGGTGTACATTGAAGTCTTAAATCAGGCATTTTTAATGAAGGTGGGAATTGCTGAGATTCTTCCCTATCCCATCCTACTTGGCACAGATATGCCAATGTTGTCTGAGTTATTGCAGGACACAGAGTGGTGTGGGGTAGTGACAAGGGCTCAGTCAAGGCAGGCAGTACAGACAACGCTTGATCCAGATGCAGATAATGCCTTACAAATCTTGCCTTTTTGTTCTGCTGATATTGAGATTGAGTCTGATCCAACAGAAAATAACAGGTTACATAAGCGTAGAAATTGGGTAGCAGACATAATAGATACTACAGAACAGGCTAAGGTAGAGGTTACTGAACCAGAGTTGGGTGAATCAGACATTGTGATTCCAAATGATCTAGCCCAGTTGCAGAGGGAAGACCCGACTTTAGCCGCATGCTTTGATCAGGTTAAGCAGCGCGAGGACACTGATGTTTTTCGTGAAGAGATCTTTGTGTTGAAACGCGGACTCCTGTATAAGCAAATAAAGGGGGGAGATCTTCAGCTTGTTGTACCTAAAGCACAAAGGAAAGAGGTACTGCAATTAGGTCATTCTATTCCATGGTCTGGTCATTTAGGGTTTGCAAAGACATGTCTGAGAGTCTCTAGAAGATTTTACTGGCCCAGGATGTACACAGACATTAAAGAATACTGTCAGACATGTCCTGAATGCCAACTCACTACTGGTTGGACTCCTGCATATGCCCCACTAGTCCCTTTGCCGGTAATTGATGTGCCTTTTGAAAGAATAGGAGTGGATGTTATTGGTCCACTTGAGAGGAGTCAGGCAGGAAATCGGTTTATTCTAGTAATCTCAGATTATGCCACAAGATACCCTGAAGCATACCCATTGAGAGATGTTACTGCTAAGCAGATAGCTTCAGTCTTGTTGAAATTCTTTTCCCAAGTTGGCATACCAAAAGAGGTTTTATCAGATCAAGGCACCAACTTTATGAGTCATACATTGCAACAAGTTTATCAGCTATTCGGTATTAAGAGAGTGAGAACAACCCAATATCACCCTCAGACTGATGGTCTCGTTGAAAGGTTTAATCAGACTCTAAAGAATATGTTAAAGAAGTTTGTTTCCGACTCAGGCAAAGATTGGGATAAATGGCAGCCGTACCTCCTGTTTGCCTACCGGGAAGTACCCCAGGCTTCGACAGGATTCTCGCCGTTTGAATTGTTGTATGCACACCAAGTGAGAGGTCCTCTAGATGTCCTGAGAGAGAGCTGGGAGGCTACAGACAGCCCAAGGACAAAGAATATCCTTACTTATGTGCTGAAAATGAGGGAGAAACTACAACAGAGCACTGCCTTGGCACGAGAAAACCTGGTAAGATCGCAAGTACAGCAAAAACACTGGTATGACAAGGCAGCTAGATCATGAAGCTTTGAACCGGGGGAAGAAGTTCTGTTATTGCTTCCAACATCTGAAAATAAGTTGTTGGCAAAGTGGCAAGGCCCGTACCAAATAAAAAGTAAGGTAGGTCCAGTGACCTATCAGATTGAAATCCCCTCACGGAATCTTCCTCTGCAAACATTTCATGTGAATATGTTAAAAAAATGGTACCCACAGCATTCTTCTGGCATAACCGAAGAGAGCAGTGACATGGTTATGCTGGTAAGAGCAGTCGAGTCTGAAGAGGAAGTGGAAGAACAATATTTGCCGACCGGTCGCAGTGACAGTCAATTAGATTTTCAACACTTGAGTGAAGAACAAAGACATCAGCTCCAGGAATGTATACCCGGTCAGCTGTTCACGGACACCCCAGGGAGGACAAATTTAGTCAACCATGTTATTATTCTCGAGGATCCCAAACCTGTCCGGCAGTCAGTGTATCGTGTGCCAGAGAAACTTCTGTCTGTTATGAAACAGGAATTGCAGACCATGAAACAACTGGGAGTTATCGAGTCTTCGTCAAGTGCGTGGAGCAGTCCCATTGTGCTGGTACCGAAGAAAGATGGTACCCTGCGGTTCTGCTTAGACTTCAGGAAGTTGAACAGCGTTAGTAAATTTAATCCTTACCCAATGCCACGGGTGGATGATCTGGTGGAGAGGCTAGGAAGAGCGAATTACCTGAGCACGTTGGATCTCTGCAAGGGATACTGGCAGGTACCGCTGAGTCCAGCATGTAAGGAGTTTACTGCCTTCAGAACCCCTTTTGGCCACTTCCAGTTCCGGGTCCTTCCCTTTGGACTTCATGGGGCTGCGGCCACATTTCAAAGGATGATGGATCAAGTCCTCTGTGGTACAGAGGACTACGCTGCAGCTTACCTTGACGACATTGTAATCTTCAGCCAAAGCTGGGAAGAGCATCTGGAGCATTTTAAGGAGGTGCTGACTCGCATTAAGGCTGCAGGACTAACCATCCGCCCAGAAAAATGTGCCCTCGCCAAACCGGAAACCCAATACCTTGGTTTTGTACTGGGTCACGGTGTGATACGGCCTCAGGTGGGGAAGGTGGAGGCCATTAAAGCAGCAGGGCGGCCAGAGACAAAGAAACAGGTTAGAGCTTTTCTTGGTCTTGTTGGTTGGTACAGGAAATGTATTCCAAATTTCTCAGCCAGGGCAATAACCCTAACAAATTTGACAAGAAAGTCTCAGCCCAACAAGCTAATATGGACGGAGGACTGTGAAAAAGCCTTTAGTGATCTGAAGGGTGCATTATGTCAGGAACCACTCCTACAAAGTCCTGATTTCGAAAAAGTATTTACAGTGCAAACTGATGCCTCGCAATATGGCATTGGTGCAGTTCTGCTGCAAGAGGAACAAGGTCAACTCAAGCCGGTTGTATACATTAGTAGGAAGCTCCTGCCTAGAGAGGTCAACTATTCCATTGTTGAAAAAGAGTGCCTTGCAGTTAAGTGGGCCCTTGACTCTTTAAGGTATTATTTGCTTGGGCGAAAATTCCGGTTGGAAACTGACCACCGAGCATTGGCCTGGTTAGGCCGCATGAGAGACACAAATGCTTGCATTACTAGGTGGTTTCTGGCCATGCAGCCATTTGATTTTGAGGTACTTTATAGGTCAGGCTCACAAAATTGCACAGCAGACTTTCTCTCGAGGACACCACAAGCGGTGTCTGGAGAGGGAGGGGGATATGTCACAGAGAGGCTCTGTGACTAGAGATTTTTATGATTCTTATATTGACTTGGAACTATGAACATGCATACATCCGTTTTCCTATCCGTTTCACACAAACTGAACATCAGTTAACACAGATATGTTAGTCATTGATCATGTGGTATGTAATGTTGTTCATGTCCTCAAGCCATTCCTTTCAAAGTTTGGTATTTAATGAGTCATAAATTTCAGGTTGGTTTATGTATTTTGTTGTGTTGAGTAAAGAAGTAAAGTGAGACCGGTGATCAAGTTAAATGTTTATTGTTTCTGTATAACAAGTTACATATTATAAATAGTTATACTTACGTACTGGAACAGTTTTCATGTCAAACAGTCAAAACCCAGTCGCAGTAAATGCTCACCATTTTGAAGATCCCATTCCCGCCAATAGATGGCATGGTTAATTGTACTCAAGTAGGAAGGGGGATGTGGGTGATCTGCTTAATTCTGGGTTGAGCATTGTTAAGCCTTAATAATTGATTAAGTTTTTGTTTTGTTTCAAATTTCTGTGTTTTGTGTTATTATATCAGATTATCTCTTTGTTACTGTTAAAGTACATTTATTTGTTTTTCTTGAGTTTTTTTTTTTTTGATTACCTTTAATTACAAAATGGTTTAGACCAAGTAGGAGGGGCTTTGTCTTTTTAAGATGGCCTCTCAGGTTCTTTGGGGACTCGTAGAGTGAGTTGTGAGAGAGTGTTGGAGTCGCTGTCTTTTGGGTCAATTTGTTGACATAGCCAAATGATTGTTTGAACAAGTTTTTGTTATTGTTTTTTTTTTTATTTAATTTTTTTTTTGGATTTGCACTGTGAACGTTTTTGTCACACTAGAAGGATGGAGACCTTCATTTTTCACTCATGGGAATAAACACCCTGAACTTTTGACTACATTGTCACGTCACCTTATTTTTACGCCTCCATCTGCCGGTACATTCGGAACAGTGGTGATTATACTATTCAGAACATCCTCGGGGCCCTTCTTATTATAGTTGACACACCACTGGCTCCCTTACAGTCGGGTTACCTATTCATGATTTCAGTTGGAATTTATAAAGAATTTTCTAAAAGGGAAAAATGTTCTTGAGTACGAGGGGAATATGTTGTATTGTTGACACTAGGTGTCGCTGTGGGGTAGTGGTAAAAAGGGGAAGAAGAAGATGATAGTTGGTTGTGCTGTTGCATACGATATTAAAGAAAGATTCAACTGAGTTACATCGTTCTGCCTTGTGTTAATTTAGTCAGTTGAGGACATAACACTTACACAATACAATATATGAGATAGGCATTAAGGAGTTTATGAAACATGACTTACAAAGTTATAAACAGGATTGTGGAGGTTAAAATAAGAGGTGGGTAAACTATGAATTCGTGATCAGGGTAAAGTGTGCTGCGCCTTTCGCTATTGGATGTTTAAAAAAGACATCCAAAATGTTCAAATAATATCAGTGGTATTAAGCGGTTCCTTGATCAGTGCACATATTGTATGTGGATAAATCAGTGTGGTTTTGTAATGCTTTAAGTTTGTTAGGGTCCTACATACATTCTATTTGGAGGTAAACTCTTAACATTACATTACATAAACTCTATTTCTGACATTTGAGCAGTGGGTAAACTCCATTTACTTGCGTTTAGTCTCCACTACAGCCCTGGTTAACATTACATTAAGTCATTTAGCAGATGCTTTTATCCAAAGCGACTTAACATTCAAGCTACATGTTGCAGCAGAGACCTTATTGTTAGGTTAACCATTCCAAAAGCAACACTAAATTAAAATACAACTCACCTGGTAATTTACATCCCACACAAAACTGCATTCCATCAGTGTGTATTATTATTATTATTTATTTATTTATTAAGACAAATGTACACGAGCGAAGCTATCGCAACCACCAGGCGGCCAATATGTTTGCGTGCGTTTATTTGATAACATGATGGGCCTGTTACCCACACCTGGGGTGCGTTTCTCTTGACATGACAATCCACTGTGATTCCAATCCCCAAACTTCGACCACTCTTACGCACAAGTGCAGGTACGCCACTGTTTCACCTAAGATTGTGCCGGAAGTTGGCGTCTGCACTTTCTCGAAGCGCACCCATGGTCAACGCCGTTTACAGTGCCAGCAACAAACTGAAGGAATCAAAAGGAGGGAGTCTCACAGCAGAGGGGATCCCACAGCAATTTCGAATATTTACTGCATGTCAGAAAGGTAGGCTTTTTATTATTATCATTATTGCACTGCCTTATAGTGAACAGGAATATTTTTAGTAGCCTATTTTCCCTACTAAATAAGTGACCTTGTCAGGTTTTCACTGACGCGCTAACTATTGCATTGTGTTAAACATAACATCAGGTATATAGGCCTACCTGATCGAAAATTTGTGCATGCAAAGTAGCCATCAGCCTCAGGGAGTCATGGTCATGCCCTGTTTTTTTTTTTTAAAGCAATCAAACGTCAAAAAAGTCCATGGTATAGTAGCCAGTCTAAAAAAATCTACACGGTCATATTGGTATGATGGTTGCTACGATTTTTAAGGCTGCCCCAATGTAACACAAGTAAGAATTCAGCTATTTAAGAAGCAGAAAGAAAATAATATAATTTTCAAATAATTATATTTCTAATAAAATACTGAAAGTATTAAACAAAAAGCTGAATAACGTCATTGCAGTTTAAAATGATAAATTGATAAAATGACTAAATGCCTAATTAACATATTGACGGAGATTGCGCGTGACGTCATCGAGACGAGACGCGAAAGCAACGAGAGACACACACATTGGCTGTGTCCAAATTCAGGGTCTGCATCCTTCGGAGTACTCATTTGAAGGATGTTACGTCACAGCGCCGCGACGAAGGCTGTCCAAATTCGTAGGATCCTTCAAATGCGGCCCACAAATACGTCCTCCTTTTCCCCGAATTGGAAGGATGGGTGTGGTGGATCCTTTCCCGTCCTACCTATCCCATAATTCTTTTCGGCAGAGCGTAATGGCGGACGAAGCGAGCGGTAGCGGAGTGGGAGAGGAGTTTCTCTGACAAAACAAGCTAAAGTTTATGCTTCGGCTCAATGAATTTGTAGGAGAAATTAGTAGAATACTTAAAAACAAATAAAAATAGGCTATAATGGCTTACCTGGATGTGACTGTCTTGTAGTCTGATATAAAAAACTCTCCGACAACGAGCAAAGAAAGTATTTAATTTATTTAATTGCTTTATTTCTTCCAAAAGAATTAAAATGAGGAGAATAACTCTTTGTTTGTCCATTTTCCCGCTTCTTGCTTGGCGCTGTCACGGTTGCTAGGCGACAGGATATGAGCAACGGGTAAGGGATGGAACTGAAAGAAGGGTAGGCTGTCCAAATTCACAAACACCGACTTCCGGGTTTTGCGGACGTCAGAGGATCCCTCCTCCTTCAACCGGGTAGGAAGGATCCTAAGGAGGATGCAGACCCTGAATTTGGACACAGCCAACGCTGATCGCGAGAGAAAAAAAACTAAGATGAATCTGAGGCAAATATCTAAATAATCCTTTCTAATATTCAAATAATATGATGTATAATATGTTGCAGACCTATTATTTAACTATATTGAGTTATTTTTAGAATGTGATTGTTGACATTGCCGCTGATGATTGTTGATTGAGAACCCCTGTGAAATCCAGTGTGGGTTAAAAGCATATGAACCCCGGATTTGGTGAGTTTCTAAGTAATATTTGTTCAACTTACTGAAAACTGAATGTTATAATTGTTTATTGAAGTTCTGAAGTGTTTTATGTTTGTAATAGTTTCTGAAGGAGTATGAAATGTGACGTAATATTCCAATTAAGCACTTACATGCTATATTGCGCATAATTGCATATTCTGGTATGTTTTATATATGCTGAATATGAGAGAAAAGGGTTTTTGAATACTATTTTCAAATAGATTGATAGATGATTGATGAATGTGTAGTGTGTGTACATTGTTTTGTTCTAAAGGGAATGGTGTGTAAATGCTTTTGAAACTTAAGACGCTGTTTGTATGAACCCCGGATTTGGTCAGGTTTTTTGGTGTGATTGGATCAAACCCTTCATACCATGAGATGGCGAGCCTCCCAACTGAACCTCTGTGAATTTGAGAAGTGCGGACGGAGTAATCCTGTGCGTTCCAATGGATTAGTGCTTCTACTGATCAGGTGGAATCCAGTTCATTGCATATATTCTGATCGGTAGGATCGGACTTTTCCTTAAGCGATCATTTTGCACCATTGACTGTTGAAACAAAGTTTTCATCTACACCAAGAGACTTTTGCACACACTAACATATTTTTCCACTTTGGATGACAAAGAGACATTCATTTATACACAGACTGAGAAGTTATTGACTGTTATATTGTTGGAATTGTTTTCAAATTGTTTCAAATTGAACTATTGTGATTTTGTACTTTTCTTTTCTTATTTCAATTGTTTTAATTTGGGTTCATATTTTCTATGATTTGTTATATAAAGATATAAAAAACCTAAAGATAAGAAAAGCTTTTATTAAACTAACAGTTAGTAAAACTAAATATCTATAAACTAAAGTAGAAACTAAACAACTGAAATATAAGTTGAATACCTAGAAACAAATAGAAAAGAAAGCTTTTATTAAACCTATTTAAATAGCGAGCAGAGCTCAAAAGAAAAAATACCAAAAAGAACAACAAGGGATTGAAGAGAACAATTATTTCATTTGTTTTTATTAATTTTTCTTCAATTGTTGTTGTGGTTGTATTACATTTGTTTTTTATTATTATTAATTTTGCATCAACAAAATACATTTGAGTCATTTCCAGCTATTATCTGTGTCCTTGTGTGCCTTGATCACTTACCCTCCTGTAACGAACCTAGTCACTGGTCCAATATCGGGTGCCTAGAGTGACCCGTCCCTGTGTCAAGTAACTCTTAATGTTACACCAACATTTACAAACTATTGACTTTGAACTTAATATGAATTTAATATTACTTTGAATTATATACTTACTGAAAAGCAAGGTCTTCGTTGCCATCCTACTGAAGGGCTTTTTGTTATTAACACCCTTCCAGTTTATCTGATGAGACACCTCATCTGTGAAGAGCCTGCCCAGGATGTTCCAGGTCACCCTCTTCACATCCTGGCCTCCAATGGTGGCTAAAGAAGAAATCTAAAAGGCAAAGACATTTTTTTAAATAGACAGCAAGGTAAACATTTCTAAGCTTAAGTTGCATTTAAAGGTGAATTCAAAATGTTTTTGTTCCAGTTGAAAGCGTCCAGAAATGGAGAAAAAGATCTTCTGTTTCTTCTTTTCTGTAAAAAAATCCTGTTCTCTTGGATTTTTCTTCTTTTTCTAAACATGTACTTGGCTCACACCCTCCTGGACCTGTGCCACCTTTACACACAATGTCAAACCAGGGAGATTGTTGCTCACTGACAGAATCTTTCCACTGGGAAAAGGCATTTCAGGAGAGGGCTGTTCAGGGCTGCTTCAATAGAATATTTGCAATAATCATGGACAATCAATAAACCTAATGGCACCATTCATATTAAGAAAACTCACCACTCTCTGTCGAGCAAGGCCATTTGAAGGTTCCTTTGAAACCATTTCAAATGCCTCCACTGCCTCCAATTGTTCCAGGGGATATTGTTGGGCATCTCAACATCTGGCCCTGGGGTGCTGTTCAGCCTGCTGCTGAGGTTCACAAGCTGGTCTTGTTGCTGTTTAATGGTTTCCAGCAGGCTAATGATGTGGACCTCAGCCGATGTTGACAAACATGAAATATAGCTTAAATGTAGTGTATAAAATATATCACGTTATAGTGTTTATCCTCATTGCTCATAATACTGACATTAGTTATTGACATTAGTTAATGACAAAATTAGTTATTGCTCACCAGAGCAGGGAATGGTATCGGTCATCCTTCCCCCTCGCCATGTTGGTCTGTAGGTCAGGCTTGAACAGGGCTCCTCTGTTCGCTGCATGTTGAGGGCTGGTGCGGGGGGTGGAGGGAGTTATGTAGGGCCTGCCTGTATATCCATTATAATTAGCAGTTTAATGCAGATTTATTTGAATGAAAAACTACTCTTTACAATTACAAATGTTCTGAAATAAAGGGCCTTTTTGAAAGGATGCCTAGACTTTTCTTGACATAAAAGCTTACAGAAGCTAAATTTTTGAAAGAATCATCCTCAAATTTAAATCAAAACATGATCAGACATTCAGTTTTATATTTAGGTTATTTTCAAGCCCTTAACATAAAAGTCTCATAATTTTTTCCCTAAGTGAATTTCAATAAAAAAAAAAACATGAGTCACTTACATGTATATTTTACCTGGTTTTACTCTGTTCCTATAACACATTGAGTTATTATTACTCTTGGGTAACACAATTTCAAGTGTCTAGTTTAAAATAAGACCAGATGGATTTATGAATATAGACCATAGGGTTTAAGAGCTGCAGACATTTTTATTTGGGCATGTCGTTTTCAGAAAATTCTCAAAAATAGGTGCGCAGATTAAGAGGTTAATAATTATGCTACTATTAATGTATAAATTGTAGTTATTTTTAACTTTGTGTAATTTGATTGGTTTGAACTTGGAAATATCGAATAGGCAAGTCAGTATGTTGGAGAAATGTGCTTTTTCATCTCAATGTGGTAATGATAAAGTTTAAATGATGTTACTTAATTAGATTTTCAGCTGTATTTAGCTTTGGTATATCCACTTCATTTGTTTTTTAATGGCGCATACGTTAAGAGGACTCATTTTTATGTGCTACTGTTCAGCTCAGGAAAGACTAAATGTGTCCAACGGCATTAAGTTCTGTGAAGACAAATGAGTTGAACATTGCATCTTTATTGAAGCCACGCAGATGGCGCTGTGGGATGAGCTTAACTCAAAGAAGTCAATGGGGCGTCTCAATTAAAAACAGTCTTTGTTCCCTTCCAGGAACTTCGAGCTACGTCCGAAGACGCTATGGGAACGCCATCAGCGTAACCGGCGCTCTGAATATTTTATACAACAGTCTAATGGATGGGCGAGGCGTCACGGGCGGGGTGACGTCACGACCAGGAAGTTATATAAGCACGTGCGGCGGAGCCGGCATCAGCTTTCTGTCATTCAGCAAGCGCTCTGTGTATTGTCAGTCTGATTTGTGTCTTGTGAGTCTTATTTGGTGTTGTCTGTCTTAGAAACCCAAGAGATTATGCCTAAAGCCAAGGCAAAGACTAGGGGCGATCCCAGATCGCGTTTCAGGTTGTGTGTTAGTCCCTGCCCTCGTTACATCACGAGTGGGGACACACACAACCTGTGCGTGGTCTGTTTGGGTGCGGAGCATGCGGCGTTGGCTCTCGAGGGAGCCGATTGCCCGCACTGTGAGCGGCTCCCGCTGCGCACACTCCGCACCCGGAAGGCTCTCTTTGAGAAGGGAGCCTTCGCGAGCCTCCCACGCGGTGCTGGCCCCGCTGCTGCCGAGGCAGAGCGGCTGCTACACTCGTGGGGCTCGCAGGCTGATCTGGCTGGCGGGAGTGAGACGGGCATGTCTCTATCTCCTCCCGTGTCCGCCAGATCTGGTGTCCCGTCTCTCGGGGAAGCGGTTACTTCCCCCAGAGATGAGGACTCAGCGCTTCGTCTATCTTCCTCCGAGGAGGTTGATGTGACGAGCGTTGAAGGGGTTGCGCCGCCTCTCTCGCCCCAATACGAGGAGCTTTTAGAGGTGGTAACTCGGGCAGCGGCCAAGCTTGACATCAGTTGGCCCCCCGAGAAAACAGCTGTGCCGCAGTCCAGCCTCCTGGACGAGCGTTTCCTGCGCTCGCGGCCGCCACCTCTACGCAGGAGCCTTCCTTTTTTCCCCGATCTCCACACCGAGGTGTCGAGATCCTGGGCGAAACCGTATACATCCCGCCCTTTCGTTCCCGCGTCAGATTACTACGGTAATGTGCGGGAATTGGATGGGCGTGGATACAGGGCGATGCCCCGGATTGAGCAGACGCTTGCGGGCTATCTGTCTCCTTCCACGGCGTCGTCCTTGAAGGCTCCTACCCTGCCCACTAGGCCTCTGCGCACCACATCATCCCTAGTGGGCAAGGGGTATGCGGCAGCAGGACAGGCTGGTGCGTGTCTGCACACGATGGCTGTGTTGCAGGCGTACCAGGCCGAACTGCTGAAGGAGTTAGATGAGTTCGGGGATATCAGAGCCGACGATATCGCAGAGCTCAGGAGAACCGCCGATTTGTCTCTCCGCGCCACCAAGGAGTCGGCCCGTGCGATCGGCCGCTCCATGGCAGCTATGGTGGCAGCGGAGAGGCATCTGTGGCTGACCCTGTCCGACATCAAGGAGAAGGACAGGGTCTGCCTCCTGGACGCCCCGCTTCAGCCTTCTGGCCTGTTCGGCGACGCTGTGAGCACCGTCGTCGACAGGTTTCAGGAGGCCCGCAGGCAAGCGGAGGCGTTCCGGCGGTTCCTTCCTCGCCGCTCTCTAACTCTGGAGGCTGCTGGGCCGGAGCAGCCTCCTCCGCATACCAGCTCCTCGCACAGGGCTGCGCAGAAAGAGAGCGTCGCCTCTCGTGCTCCCCCGAGACGGAGCCGAGGGCAGCGGCGCTCCGCGCCGGGGACTTCAAAGCCCAAGACAGACCTGAGGGATGTCTTGGCGGCCAAGAGGTCCGCGGCAAGGAAGTCCTGATGGGCGAGCCCCAGGACTTCGGAGGACGACCCCTACTGGGGTGGAGCGGCTCACACCGCGGCTCACGGTGACCGTCTCCCCTCGGTGCCCTCCGGGGATTTGTCTGCCAACCCTGCAGTTCCAGGGCACAGCAGGTCCCAGCGAGCGTTATTCTCAGGTTCTACCGCCTGTGACTTCAGCGGGCCTGAGAGACTCGCCTCAGCCGCCAGATTACGCGTCTCCTGTCGGTGCGCCACAGCAAGACAGCGGTCTGGCCGCTTCTCTAACACCAGAGGTCAGTCTCGAGAGACTGATTCCCTTAGTAGATCGTTTGGCAGCCTGGCAACGGCTGCCGAACGTGTCTCTCTGGGTCCTGCGGACGGTACAGGCTGGCTATTCCATCCAGTTCGATGGGCCACCCCCACGGTTCAACGGGGTTTGTGTGACTACGGTCCGCCCCGAGCAGGCTCTGGTCCTGGAACAGGAAGTCAACACTTTGCTGAAAAAGGAAGCCATAGAGTTGGTTCCACCTCACGAAGTGTACACCGGCTTCTACAGCCGATACTTCATTGTTCCGAAGAGGGACGGAGGGCTGAGGCCCATACTGGACTTGCGTCTCTTGAACCTCTCAGTCAGATCGCTGAAGTTCAAGATGCTGACGGTCAAGCAGATTGTATCTCAAATCAGGTCCGAGGACTGGTTTGTCACGATAGACCTCAAAGACGCCTATTTCCATGTGTCCATCCTTCCCTCTCACAGGAAGTTCCTGAGGTTCGCTTTCGGGGGCAAAGCGTACCAATATCGGGTTCTTCCCTTCGGCCTAGCACTCTCACCCCGCACTTTCACCAAGTGTGTAGATGCGGTCCTGGTCCCGTTGCGACTGCAAGGCATCCGCATACTAAACTATATCGACGATTGGTTGATCCTTGCTCAATCAGAGCAGTTGGCAGCTCGGCATCGAGATGTCGTTCTTGCCCACATGAAGGATTTGGGGTTAAGACTAAACGCCAAAAAGAGTGTGCTTTCTCCAGCTCAGAGAACCACTTATCTAGGCGTGGTGTGGGATTCGACCACGATGCGGGCTCGTTTGACCCCTGCTCGGATCGAGTCGATCCTCACGGCAGTCAGGAGAGTGCGAGAAGGCCAGCCATTCACTGTCAAGCAGTTTCAGAGGCTGCTTGGGCTCATGGCAGCTGCGTCCAGCGTGATTCCTTCTGGCCTGCTGTACATGAGGCCCCTACAGTGGTGGCTCAAGACCAGGGGGGTCTCCCTGAGGGGAAACTCGCTCCGCGCTGTCAAGGTATCACGGCGCTGCATCCGTGCCTTAGACATGTGGAGGAAACCCTGGTTCTTGTCCCAGGGCCCGGTGCTGGGAGCTCCTTGTCGCCGCGTCTCGCTAGCGACGGACGCTTCCCTCACCGGTTGGGGTGCGGTCATGAGTGGCCACCCTGCCCGCGGTCTGTGGAGTGGTCGCCACCTGACGTGGCATATCAACTGGCTAGAGATCCTAGCTGTGTTCCGTGCTCTCAAGCACTTCCTCCCAGACCTGAGAGATCGCCACGTGCTGGTCCGCACCGACAGCACGGCAGTGGTCTCTTACATCAACCACCAAGGAGGTCTGCGATCGCGCCCCTTGTACAAGCTGGCACACCAGATCCTTGTGTGGTCCCAGGGCAAGCTCCTATCATTGAGAGCTGTGCACATTCCTGGGTATCTCAACATCGGAGCAGACGTCCTGTCGAGACAGGGGCCGAGGCCCGGGGAATGGATGCTTCACCCCCAGGTGGTGAAGCAGATTTGGAAGGTCTTTGGCCAAGCACAGGTGGACCTCTTTGCGACTCGAGAGTCGGCGCAATGTCCCCTTTGGTTCTCTCTAGCTCCTCCAGCGCCTCTGGGACTGGACGCTATGGTACAGACCTGGCCGAGGCTTCGTCTGTACGCCTTCCCCCCGATCGCTCTGCTCCCGGGAGTTTTGGCGAGAGTGCGCCGGGACGCGGTAAGCCTACTGTTAGTAGCGCCGTTCTGGCCGGGCCGAGTATGGTTCTCGGATCTGATTTCCCTCCTCGACGGCACCCCGTGGCCGGTACCGATCAGGAGCGATCTCCTCTCACAGGCCGGGGGCACCCTTGTGCACCCCCGCCCGGAGTGCTGGAGGCTGTGGGTGTGGCCCCTGAGGGGGCACAACTCATAGCTTCCGGTCTGTCAACCGAGGTTGTCGAGACCATCCTCCAATCCAGAGCTCCCTCTACGAGGAAACTGTACGCCTTGAAGTGGAAACTCTTCACTTCATGGTGCGGAGACCGCCAGCTCGACCCAGTCAACTGCCCGATCCGCGCAGTTCTGGAGTTCCTGCAGGCCCGCTTCTCCGCAGGGTTAACCCACTCCACTATTAAGGTCTACGTGGCAGCTATCTCGTCGTACCACGCCCTTATCAGTGGCCAGTCAGTGGGCAGACACCCCCTGGTTACACGTTTCCTCCGCGGTGCGCTGAGGCTGAGGCCGCCTGTACGGCCCCGTGTCCCCACGTGGGACCTGGCGGTGGTACTAGAGGCTATGGGCAGAGCACCCTTTGAGCCTCTCGGGGAGATAACTGATAGACTCCTCACGATCAAGACCGTCTTCCTGCTGGCTATCACCTCTCTGAGGAGGGTGAGTGACCTCCAGGCCCTATCTGTGGCCCCTTCGCATATCGACTTTGCGCCCGGTTCGGCGAAAGTCTTCCTCTACCCCCGTGCGGGGTACATACCGAAGGTTCTGACGGTCGTACCACAGCCGGTCGTACTCCAGGCCTTCTGTCCTCCTCCCTTCAGGGAGCCCGACCAGGAAAGGCACAACTGTGTGTGTCCAGTGCGAGCACTGGACGCATACATCCACAGAGCTGCCCTGTGGAGAAAGACGGACCAATTGCTCGTGTGCTTTGGTCCGCCTAAGAGGGGTCTTCCAGCTTCGAAGCCCACTCTTAGCAGGTGGATAGTGGATGCCATCAATCTGGCGTACGAGACCTCTGACCTTCCCCCGCCGCTGGGAGTCAGAGCGCACTCGACCCGAGGTGTGGCGGCCTCCAAGGCCTTCTGGGCAGGTGTCTCCATGCAAGACATCTGCAACGCTGCTGGGTGGTCCACGCCCCTGACATTCGCCAGGTTTTACAACCTCGACATCAGAGCCACTCCAGGCTCCTCCGTCCTTTCAGCCTGACACTAGGCAGGGACTTGTCAGTCTGGCGGCGTTGGTATTGCGTTCCCATAGCGTCTTCGGACGTAGCTCGAAGTTCCTGGAAGGGAACGTACCAGGTTACTTATGTAACCCAGGTTCCCTGAAGGGAACGAGAGCTACGTCCCGAGCCACACTTCCGGCATCCCTGCCAGCGCTTGCTTCATGACTTGAAGCTGATGCCGGCTCCGCCGCACGTGCTTATATAACTTCCTGGTCGTGACGTCACCCCGCCCGTGACGCCTCGCCCATCCATTAGACTGTTGTATAAAATATTCAGAGCGCCGGTTACGCTGATGGCGTTCCCATAGCGTCTTCGGACGTAGCTCTCGTTCCCTTCAGGGAACCTGGGTTACATAAGTAACCTGGTACGTTTTTCCTTATTTTAACCTTATGCAGTGATTACGGTACCACGGACAACTATTTTAGGTTTTTGTTATTAGACATACAGTTAGTTGGCCTGCTCTGAGCAGAAGTGCTGGTACAAGTAACGTTAACGCATTTTAAAATGTTGCTTGTTTATTAGGAGTGACTGTTATTGGCATGATATGGCACATATTGCAGGACTAACGTATGATCTATGAAGATGAATTTGGTGCAACTGAGCGTCTGTGACAGCAGAATTTGTAGATGTAGAGAATAGCCACACATGTGTATCAGTAAACTTGAAGACAGACAAAAGTCTCAAACTTGTAGATGTTTTTCTCTCTCTCTCCCACAAACACAACACAATAGTTACACCTTCTCGGATCCTTCATTGCAGAGACACAAATCCTATTCTACGAATCACAAATCCAGAAACTCGTACTCTCACATGTTGTGCTACTATTGCAGAAGTGAATATGGTGCTAAACACATTCACACACCTGCATCAAAAATGTGAATTTTGTACATCCACAGATCAGTGAATTCTTGCAATGAGATTTGCACACTTGTAGAATGTTTTCTTACTTATATATGTTTTTTCCTCAGATGCTTTTTCTAGCACAAACACAAGTACATAAGGACAACGGCTTGAATCTGCTGCTACGAGTCTTAACGCTGTTTTTCAACTTCAAATGACTGGTTTCTCCCTTCTGCACCACATATCTGTGATAAATGGAGCAAAAGTGATTTGTGCATCTGTAGAGGCAACTATCTATCAGCAGAGAGGAAAAAAAAAACTTCTTCCGGAGTGGAGAGCAGTAAACAATAAAGGTTGTTTTCTTTAGTTTTTTAGAGTAAATTTCCCTGCAGAGTTAAATTGTGGTAACAGAGAACAGAGTTAATTTTCCCTAGTGTTAAACTCTGGTAACACTATTCAGTGTTGAGCACTGTTCATTTTTTACTTAAAATTAATTTAACTCTGAAAAATGTAGGAGTCATGAACTTAGAATTAACTTTAGACAAAGTGTTCTCTACATGTTCAATGAAAGACAACATTTATACTCAAACACCTAACTGAGCATAAAAGATGTTTTATTAACAAGGTTCGGGAGGAGCACGATCAGATAATTAACTAATTTGGCGCAGGTACAACTCGATTAGCTAACTATCCTAACGTGCGCAATGTGTTTGCGCTCTGGATGGTAAAGAAGTCAAAAAAGCGCTCTTGGATGTTACCATTGGACCCGATGTAGCGAAGCACAAGCACCAGCTTGTCTCGTCAGCTTGAATGGCGATGAAATCAGCCGCAGTTACTTCCTCCAGAATGTAATCCTTTACCACTGATAGCATGGAGTCCAACAGCTCGTTTTGTACCGTCTTTGATGTGCTCTTAAAAACGGTAGCTGTCTTAAGGTGCTCCTCTAGCACATTGTCTAGCGAGGCAACAAAATCCCCTAAACCCCTAAAAATGCCAGGGTTGTCTGAGTCAGTCTCATCGTGCCCACGCAAGGCCAACTCAAAAGCCCCACAAAACTTAACACAAGCAATTATCTTGGATAAGATATACCTGTTTTTATCCACCTCCTCGTTATGTTTTCTTATCGCAATCCTGTGGCCATCGTCTAACTGAGTTGCGATGTTTACTCTTCCCAAAATGGCTAGTTTGACGGAATTATCCATGTGTGCCCTCCCTGGTGTCCTCATGTTTTCTTTCTCGGACAGGTGCTTCATATCTCACTCCCGCAGCTGTCCATGCTGGATCTGCCCCAGCTGCTTTAAACAGCAAGCACGGGAAACAATATAAGGCTTTAGCAGAGACGCATCCACATAGCCAGGCCTTTTTGGTGTGAGTTACCAACGGCAAGAGTAGCTTCACCTATACTTCTTCTCTTTTTCGCTTGTCTGCTGTCTGATTAAGAGGTCAGGCTGATCTGGACCCAGCTCCTTTACCTGCAGTTTTTCTGCCAGAGTTCTCCTCTCAGACGGACACTGGAGATATTGTACAGAGTTAGGCTCGTGTCCAGAATTAATAACACCTGAGTCCGCCATTAACCAGGTTTCCATCCAAGGATTTTTTTGCGGAAAAATATTTAGCGCTTTAAAATATTTACGATATAGCTGATGGAAATGCCAATTATATTTCTCATGTGTTGACAAAATCTTTTTCCGTTTAACTTTAGCGCATAAATTATCGATACTTCAAATGTCGCAAAAATTAGTTTGGAAACACTTCTTGTCGAGAAAAGGGGCTTTAACGCAAATAAATGTGGAGTCGCATGACAGAATTAGCCTATAGGCAGCTCGTGTTCATGGTGTTGCTCACGTTAAAGCACCGTTTCCCTGTAGTTCAAAAGCGCATTAAATCATATTCATATTATTAAACTGTATCTAAAATTATTTTATACATGGTAAGAAAAAGACGAGTTACCTCTCAAACATACTTATCTTAATTTGATGTTAGTAGGCTAGCCTACGTTTACATGATTATTATAAATGTTATTTTTTTACAGTGCACTGTTCAGTTTAAATAGCCTGTAGTCCGTGCCTTTCATCTTAACCTCCACAGCAGGAGAGTCCTAGGCGAATCCGCCTTCAAGTCGCCAAACCCGCGTGACTGTCACATTCGTTTGGCGCCACCCAGAGGATCAGCTCCACCGTAATTTCTACTGTCAATCAGCGGATCCTGAGCGAATGCTCAATGTGTGATTGCGAGCCACCAATAAAAAATGAATAAGAAGAAGGATCCTGAGCGGACCCATGTCGGACCCGCAGACGCGGACGCGCCTTTACTGTTACGGTTGAACCACAGTACACCAGAGCCGAGCCGAGAGCCATATCAGTGGAGACTTTCTTTGCTGGGACACGGTTGCGCTGAACGCTCTTGAGTAAGTTTATTGATGTATCAATATCATCATGTATATTAATGACTGTAATGACGTTGTTTGATACTAGGACAACTTTAGCATGTTCACTCGTGGATAATGGTTTAGCGCTAGCTTCTAGCTAGCTGTGCATTAAGTTTGCATTTTGGCAATTTTGGTCTCATGTGTAGTGTATGCCATGCTCTTTACAATGAAAATTAAGCTTCGGCATTTTAATCACCGTTTGAGTCGGTTCAGACAACTAATGGGTATTGGCGCCTGTTTGAACGTCAAAAAGTACGGGCTTATCTGCTAATGTTAGCTACCGACTATTAACACTACCTTGAAACCATCCAGCAAATAGACGGATTTAAGGCTCATTTTACACTGTTTAACAAGAAAACAAAACGCTGAGTGAATGTTACGTTTTTCATGTTGGTTTTGAGCGCTATATGCACCCCCGCTAACCAGGAAATCGGGTTTAACCTCAAATATTAAAATGATGTTTTAACAAATTAAAAGTGCTTACCTTTTGGCGCAAGGCAGAAGAAAATGTCGACGAGACAACTTTTGGCTATACGGGGGGCTGCAGACCTGGAGCAGGCCCCTGTTGTTCCTGATGCGTCCAGCAGGGGGAGGAGGAAATACAGATCAATTATTAAACCACCAAGCTCCAAATTTCATTAATAACCGTCCCGTACATAAACACTGACTAATTGAGAGTTTTGTTGTTTTTGTGTGAATTTATAAAAATGACATTAAGATATCAGATGATCTGCACTACAGATTAAAATATCTGCAAATATTCAATGTTGGTCTACATACATAGCCTACAGGAGACAAATGAATTTGTGTTTTTTTTCTTTAAATAAATAAATGATCATTAAACATTTAATTAGTGAAAACTTAAAAAGTTAATTATATACATATTTGGATCAAATGGACAATGTAATGGTACACGATCTACTGTAGCCTATATATTCAGGTTTTCATACAGGAGATGGAGTGATATATATGTTGTTGTGAATTTATATATAAAGTTACATTCAGATATTAACCATATCCAGCCCATCAGACTTACAGTGTAATCATATGGACCATCAATGAAATATTTAATATTTATTTATGCTTTAGTATTCACTATTGGTTGTCATACAGCTACAGAACAGTGTCCTACAAAGCATTTTATAAAGACAAACACAATTCACCCCTTTCTAAAATTACAAGAGCCATTTAGCCATCTGAGAAGAAAAAGACCACTTTGTGTCCAACAATCTTATTTATTAACACCATTTATTAAAAACATGAACTAGGATGACTCCGGTTGATGACTCTCTTTTAATTGTTGTTCGGTCCTCCTGTCAAGATGCTCCACTCACTGGTAAAAAACTAAAGCTGGATAGTTGTAGAAAGAAATGGTTATTTGTGAATAATGGCAGGATGTCATGTTTGACCACATTTTCCTTTATAGTATCCTTGCAGTACCTTATGTAAATGACAGGTCCTCGCAGAAATTTCTCCGCAGCCTCCAGGATGGACAGATTTTCCACAAAAGCCAGGCACAGATAATGGACTACCAGAGACAGAACTGAGATTGATCACACATCCCAAGTAGCCAAGTATCATTTCACATGTTTAGCTTTTTACAACAAAATGAAAAGTGTCTCTTCTATAATAACCACAAAAACATTGTTTTTAGAGCAATGGTCTCACATTATGGATAAACTATTTGACATTTAAAACAATGTGAATCTGACATAATGCAGAGCTCAGCTAACACATGAGACCCACCTCTGGAAGAAGTGCATTCAGATGAATTTGATCTGGTCACTGTGGGTGTGCTGTCCAGAACTGAAGTCAGGAGAGAGTGGATTGCATCAGTCTGCTCCTGATCTTCAGTGTATATCGGCACAGGTGACTCGGAGGAATGCTTGGAAAAAGTGTAAAGCCACTTTGAATTCTTTTAGCCACTGCCTTGCCTTTCAAAAGAAAGAAAACATTTTAATTTGCTGACCCCCCAATACGACAACTCAGTAAACATTAAACAGATTCATAATTTAAAATGTTTTAATTTCATTTAAATTGTTTGAATGTTGGTTATCAAGAATAGAAATGTAAGTATTGCCATGTGGGAATTTGACTAAGGTGATTATGAAAACAATGACGAGGCATGATTGATTGATGCCTTATGACTATACAGATGATTTATTGCATGTTTCATCTGTGCTGTGTTGCTGTGTTTGGTCAGTTATTTCCATTGGCAAGGAAGAGACTTCAAGGATGAAACAACAAACTGAGATGTTCAGAAACTAGTACACATACCCCTCTGTCTCAAACTGCTCAATAAGACTCTGATTGCTGGAATGTCAAGCTAACAGAAATTGAAATGTTACAGCATTAGTATTCAGATCTTATTGTTAGGACTCAATGTCCAGCAATAAAGTACAACAACTTTCTAGCAACCTTTTAATGAAGAAAGCAGAAAAGCTTTTTGACACGTGTCGCTCCGCCCACCCCCAATTTCATTGGTTTATAACACGGCAAGCCTTATTGGTGTAGACCCGAGCATGCGCATTCCTTTGTGTACAATTTTGTAAAATTGATTTGGACATACTACAGAAATATGTGCTAACTCTAGAATCATAGGCTTTAATTATTATCTGTTTAGTAACCATAGTAATTTTAGTCAGATGAAGTCATTATTTAACAAAAATAAACTTTTGATGACAGCACCTCCGGGTTCTTCAGGTTATAGCGCTTCATTCATATTTCCTTGAGGATCGGAAGGCCACGGATCAGCACTAAATTGGGATTTTATACGCAAATGGTGATAATTTACTGTATTTTAGACATGGACAAACACGAATATAATTTGTTATATAACGCGAATATGTTTTAAATTATATGTTTTAAAGCACAACCGTTTTTTTATTGTTATTTATAGAAATGAGTTAGCCTATATGTTGCTCAATGCGTCACAAACTTGTAGGTTATAAAGTGATATTTTCATGAGAAGCTCAATGTTTCCTTGTTTATATCTCAATAAAATATTTGAACACATATCGATTCTCTTACAGTTTTTTTAAGTTTCCTATTTTATAGTAAATAAGTGTCCGTGACATCAAATATAAAAAATCTTATCATTTCTGTATCCGCACCCTCATTGTGTGTGTGTGCGTGTTAATCTGTGTACGGGATCATTGTAGCCATATAGACCTGCGTAAATATCAAATATTAAATAACTCGGCGCTGTGAATCTGTGCAAAAGGTGCGTGCGCACTTTTAATAAAAGACCTTCTCTGTGATTAATATTTTTATTTATTTATTAAAGACTACATAGCTGCTAAAAATCTAACATCTGTAGGCCTAATATAGTACAGTGATTGGTTCTTTTTAAAGGATTGAACCACACAACCAGTAATTCAATTTGTGCATAGTCTATATAAAAGTATAAATAAAAATGTTTAAATACGCACTAAAGCACATTAATAATAATATTTGCTTTAGGTCAGATTTAATAACAGCTCTTTTAGTAAACAAAAACATTTAGGCATATATATGCAAATAAATAAATAAATGAGTGTGTGTTTCAGCAAGGTTTTTATTCCCATTATCCACACATCATACCCCAGTTCACGCTGATGGGCTATTTGGTATTATTGTCTTATTTGTCACCGCAGTGTTGTTCTTTAAATTAAAACCATTTGCGGGTTTGTCCTATGTCTTCCTGAACAACAATGAATGAAGTTTGTGCTTATCCACCGATCCTAAAATAAAGAATATAGGCTACATGTAAATATTAATTATACAAAACAGCTAAATCTCAAACAGTGGATCATTTTTATCAGCATCGCCCAGCTAAAACTGCTCAATGTTTAAGTATGTCTGCTTCGTGTACTGTGAAAAGTGCAATAATATATGAGTTAATTTAACGTGCCATGATTAGGACTATATCATGGCCACGAATTAAGAATTTGTTCTGAAGACTTAATTCGTGAGCCGCTCATATTAAACAGCTCTGTTCTGCCCGAATACTCGGAGATGTATGTACACCAAGCGTTTGATAGGAACTTACTCTAACTTATTCGTCATAAGTAAAACAATAAAACACATTTGCTAATTGATTCTAACTAAAATCGCGGTTGGTAGCATTTCATATTTCTGTAGTACAGCCAAACAGCGTAGATCATACATAAAAACGTATATAAAAGAATGCTCATGAGCAAACTTCTACATCAATAAGCTCCGCTGTATCATAAGCCAATGAAATTGGGGGTGGGCGGAGCGACACGTGTCGCCCCACCTTAATGTGTCGCCCCGCCCCATCGTCCAGACTGCACTCTGGAGCTACTCGCCGCATGCGCTGAGTCTCTTTCAACAGTCAGTTGAAAGCAAATCTGCAAAGGCTTGTTTGCTAGAGCTATATAAAGATCTTTATTAGATGAACACCGCGTGTGCTGTCTACTGTTCCACAGGTATAGGCCACGATACCACTATGACATCACCAGTTTGTTGTACATGTACCTTACATTAAATACAATGTATAATCTATACATTAAATAAGCTGTCACCGAGTATGAAATGAACACCCGCGGAACCCGCGTTAGCTCTGTGCAGCGGCGCACGGCCTGTTCTAGACACAATTAATATTCATATTTTTACAATATTTACGCTTGCAAAAATATAGGCTACATTTGTTTACATTTTGCAGAACAGAAGATCCGTCAATATGCATTTGTTTCGTTATGTTCAGAGCAGTCATGTGAGGCGTTTTCAGAGGTTTCCGTGTCAGAGGTTATAGGATAATACATAATTAATTTACTTTAAAATATAATTTAATTCAGTGATGCAAATCAGAATTTTCATCAGCTATTTCTCCAGTTTTCGGAGTCATATGATCCTTCAGAAAGCATTATAATATATAGATTTATTACCAGTGTTGGAAACAGTTTTGCTGCTTAATATTTTTTGGAACCTGTGACATTTTGTTCAGTATTCTTTGATGAATAGAAAGCTAAAAAGAGCAGCACTGATAATAAATCAACATGATTTCTGAAGGATTATGTGACTCTGAAGACTGGGGTAAAGGCTGATGAAAATTCTGATTCGCATCACTGAAATAAATTACATTAAAATATATATATATATATATATATATATATTGAACGGCAGTGTGTGTGTGTGTGTGTGTGTCTGTGTGTGTATACACAAACACATTACATAAATGTAATCTATATATCTAAATAAAAATAGACTATATTCAGTATATGATCCAAAGTAATTAGTAACTAACTACTTGAGTAGTTTTTTTATCCGATACTTTTTTACTCTTACTCAAGTAACTATTCAAACTATTACTTTTACTTGAGTAAATATTTCTAGAAGTACTTTTACTTTTGTACAGTTTTTGGGTACTCTACCCACCTCTGATCTGTGTTCATGCAGGGAACACAAGGGCATCCTTCATGAAAGCATTATCCTAAGAAACACACATAACACCAATAAAGAATACCTTTTATGTTACTTCTGACTTATGGTAGATGTCAAATAGTATGATTTATGTATTCAATCCTCACTGGATAGTAGGCTAGAGGATTGTGGCAATAACAAGCATGTTGGCAGTGTCCATGTCTTTGCCCTGTGAGAATAAAAGGAAAAATTAAGCAGACTACCACTTGCCCTTCAAATATGAAATGAAGAACTACAGAAGATAAACTGCAGCTGATATAAAATAATGTGAAAAGATTTATACATGTGCTCAAACCTCTTCATAGACGAGTTACCAATCTGCAAGAGATAACAATCAAAACAGCTAGCAAACACACAAAAGTCGAAGCTCTTTCTTTAAACAAAGAAAACAAACAGCATGACGTTACCTGCAAATGTTACTATTTACCTGACCCTCAATAAGTACATTTTAGGCCTATCTATTAACATATTAAAACTAATCGTCATCAAATCATTTAACTTTAAATGTTGCAATGTTGCACGATTGCTGAACAATAATAATTTTATTGATTATTTGACATACCTCTTATTCGTGTCGCTTCTAGACTTAGTCTGTTCTGATGCTCATACTGTACAGCCTCCCCCTGCTGGACCCTATTGGACGCATCAGGAACAACAGGGGCGTGAAACAGCCTGCTCCAGGTCTGAAGCCTCCCCCTAAACAAAATGTGGAGCAGATGCGATCTGCGGTCGGTCGACAGGCGGCGCTAAATCACGGGTTCAGGAGGCCACTCGCTAACGAGTCGTTCTTTTGAGTAATTCAGTCGAACCGATTCGCGAACCGTTCGTACAGTACTGTATTGTTTATAAGAGAGAACATCTGTTTAGGAATAAACCTGTAGGGTCAGCCACATGCTTGAACTTATTACCATAAACAATGCAACATTTGACAATATAACAGGCCTATCAAGAATAAATCAGTTATTTCTTCTGCACTGGAAGCGGTCGTCTAATTCCTTGTGTGTGTAAACATAGTTGATAATAAAGCTCTTTTTGACTTCTGAAGAAAATATGGACACTGTAGCATTTATAAGGAAAAACACAATTAGACTCTCAGACAATATTAGATCAGTGATGGAATCAAATGGTAAAACATACATTAGCATACATTCTGAAAAACACACAACATACTAATTTATAAAAGTTGAAACATAATGCTAAAAGTAGTGTAGTGTAACAGATAAATATAAATACAAAATAATGTTGTTTTTTTTGTTTTTAAATATGAAAAAATGAAAATAAGCAAAATGTTAAAGTTAACGTCTTAATTATGATTTTTCTCTCTGCCTTCTCTGTGGTCTAATGGGTTCAGGATCAAACCTGGCCTTCATCTGTTGTGCTGTAGGTTTGGTTAAACTGTACTTGTGCGCAGTGTCTGGATAAAACAATCAGAGACGGCAGTTAACCTTTATCCTTCAATAATCAAGAAACTGAGTTTTCATTTTAGAATTTAAAGTCATGTGTAAAGTGGCATAATTTGGTTATGTGTAAAGTTATGTGTAAAGTGACATAATTTGGTTATGTGTAAAGTTATGTGTAAAGTGGAATAATTTGGTTATGTGTAAAGTTATGTGTAAAGTCATGTGTAAAGTGGCATAATTTGGTTATGTGTAAAGTCATGTGTAAAGTGGCATAATTTGGTTATGTGTAAAGTTATGTGTAAAGTGGCATAATTTGGTTATGTGTAAAGTCATGTGTAAAGTGGCATAATTTGGTTATGTGTAAAGTCATGTGTAAAGTGGCATAATTTGGTTATGTGTAAAGTAATGTGTAAAGTGGCATAATTTGGTTATGTGTAAAGTCATGTGTAAAGTGGCATAATTTGGTTATGTGTAAAGTCATGTGTAAAGTGGCATAATTTGGTTATGTGTAAAGTCATGTGTAAAGTGGCATAATTTGGTTATGTGTAAAGTCATGTGTAAAGTGGCATAATTTATACTTGGAGCACAATGACTCATATATTTGTGCATCATGAACAAACCCTGGCATTTTGCTTCCATGTTTGTGATAAAGTGAGATGCATCACATATCGTTTAGTTCACAGAGAAAAGTAATGAGTTGTAAATTATTGCTTAAGCTTTGACTCCCAGACAAATTACTCTTCCATTACCTGCATATTAATGCTGCAGAATGTTATTTTACTGTTAATATTCACATACTGAAGAAACTGTAGCAGGATTGTGGGATCCAGTTATATTTGTAGATATATTAATATCACTAATTTTATGTATTCATCTTTTTCAGACGTGACTCTTTCACTCATACGCTGTATTTATGACCATCATGTGGTAAAGTGATGGGTAAACCCAAGGCCCTCTCATAGGCCCCTTATCATGTGCATGTGTGTGTTTGGTCTGTAACAGATGGTAGGGATGTAAACGATGGCTTAATTGTGGTGTGTTTGAGCGCTAACGGTGTGTGTGCACCCACAGCTCCTTAGCAGGTAAGAAAACTGAAACAATAAGGATGTGTGTAAACCAGTGCTGCTCTGTCACACAGCCTGTGCAATAAGTTGGTCATTTTATGCAATAGAGCAAAATAAGTTGATTTGTGTACAGAGTAACAACAGGTTAATTAAGGTCAACTCATATTGTAGGATGATCTACTGCTCCTTCTGAGTCACATGCATCAATCTGCATCTAATCTCACTTTCTGACTGTCCACAAACCTAGTATTGGGAGCCCATTCATTAAATTGCACATCTTGGATGTCTTCCTGATCTAAAGCCTGAGACACCTCAACAGCTGAAGTCCAAAGACATCAAACTCAGTTTAAGGTGAGTGATGAAAGACAGCTATATTAATCAACTAATTTGTCCAATTCTATTCAATTTGAAATGTTATTTTCCAAAAACTGACTTGTAATCTTATCACTGCATTCCCAGAGATGCTAATGCTGTCTTTATAGTAATAGGACTGAGTCACAGTTGTAAGTCATTATTTTCACAAAGATTCTGATCTATGATGCTTCTCAGTAGACACCAAACATGTTTGTGTTTGTTTATTTATAACATGACAGGTGAACAGGTGAAGAATAAAAAAGGAAGACATGTCCCTTCAAATAAGAATAAGACAGGATATTTCTGGATACTGTTGCTTGTTTTCATTGTGTCCTGAAATGCCATGCTTTGGCAATAAACTGATTATCATAAACAACACATGTATTTTTCTAGGGATGTGGCATGACCAGGGGATAAATTGTTGCAGTCGTTAATTTAGCCTGATAGCTTGAAACAACTGAAGTATTTCTTATTAATATTTATTTTGTAAGTGTAATCCTCTGAGCTTACTTTAAGACACCAAAACTATTTGTGTGCTTTTCAGGGGTAAAGATATATTTGACCCAATATGTCTTAATAAATATATTAAACAGTATTGTTTTTTATTTATTTTATTTCCATGACAAAAAAGTTACCATAAAAGAGAAACTGAATAATGAGTTTCTTATTGAATAATACACATTGGAAGAAAGCTTGGCAAAAAATATTCAAAGCAAAGATTTATTAAGATTTGTGAATCCCAGAGGGGTCATAGTTAGATCTGTTAAAATAGAGATCTATTTTTAAATAATTAATGTTGTACATATTTAATTGATTTAGTTTATTACAGTATGATTATGTCAAACTCTCTCCTTGAGACTGGAGCACTCTGCTGGTAAACTGTGATCTTATCTCATGACTCTCTCTTGAGGCTGCATTAGGACTTAAACTATACCATGACTGTCATATTCTATTTCTAGAATTACATTTTATGAATTTTCTTATCATCTTCAGGCTTATATTAAAATCTACTGTATAAAGAAAAATATGTTAAACCCACTTAAAACATTCTAAGTTATGTCATGATTTCCACATTTACCATGTATTAACAATATACAACATTTTCATGAAGATAGCAAAAAAAAATAAAAAATCCATCCATCTTCACTGTAAAAAATTGCCAGGAATTTACAGGATTAAAGAGTAGTATTTTATAATATATTACTGTATTCAGAAATGTACTGTGAAATCAAAGCATGCTGGGTAATTTTCTTACAAATGACTGAATGAACAGCAGAATGATGCTAACATCACAGTAATTTACTGCTCGTTTTACTGTGAATTCAATTTATAAAGTTGTCTTGAACTGTTGTCTTTGACCTTGCATATTCATATTCAAAATAAAACTCTACAGCATGATCTATTCATGCTGCATTACATGCTGGGAGCCTTCATACATATGCACAGCACAAAACACAGTATGACGCTGTTTGTTTACAAGAAATTACTGAGAGTGCAGTTCAATACAAGAGAAGTCCCACTGTGAAATTACTGTGAAAGTAATGCAGTTATTAACCTGGAATATACTGTACTTTCACACTAAATTATTACAGTGCAGTTAGTATGTCCAATCTAATTTTTACAAAAAATGTTCCCATGAGACTGGAAAAGCATGTAGGCTGAATAAAAATGAATAATAAAATCCTTCTCATATGAAACTGCTGGATCAGTATCAGTATTAATGTCCAGGTGACAGTCTTGTTCAGGACGTGTTGTTTTGATTCACTTGTTTGGAGCTTGTGGAGTTTCCTCTGTCAAATACTGTATAATAGAGAGAAAGATAAAATACACTAAGATCTGCTTTAATACAATATAATAAATTACATCATTGAATCAATAACTTACTGTAGTTTCTGTAGTTTACAGTGTGGATCCTCCAGTAGAGCAGAGAGCAGCTTCACTCCTGAATCTCCTGGTTTATTATAGTTCAGATTCAGTTCAGTCAGGTGTGAGGGGTTTGATCTCAGAGCTGAAATCAGAGCAGCACAGCCTTTCTCTCCAATACTGCAGTTACTCAGCCTGCAGAGAGTGAAGAACATGAATGATCTCTGGGATTGTGTTTCAGCTTTAGGGTGAGAGTGTGTTTGTATGAGCTCTGCTTTTCTCTCTCACACCAGGATCGGTGCTATAGAGATTGTATCTTGCCAGCAGCTGAGACATTAATTTAACTCACTCTACATGATTCCTGATTGTGATGCTGAACTAGTTCATCGTTTTCACTCCTCAAACCGTTTGTAGTACTATACAGGTGATAATGTTAAAATAAGAGTAACATTATAGTGTAACTATGATATATAAGTCTTGTAAGGATCACTAATCGGCTCAATGATGAAATCCAGCGGCGTGGATGAAGGTATAATGTGTGAAGGACTACTACTCGTGCTTTAATCTAACTCCAATTCTCAAGTGATCATTAAATTTAGAATGTGTTTCTAATTAGTAACTAATCACAAATATTGGTTAGTTTAAATAGAGATATTTGATTATTCTGTACATCCTATATTTTCAGTTATTCATTCATCAGGGACTCGATGTTGTGTTTGAGTCTGACTCCGACCGGAGGACAAGAATCTCACGATCACAAACTCTCCAGTCTCAACTCACTCAGAGGATGCAAGGATAACCACAAAATATATATTGTGTGTTTAATAGCCTGTTTATTAGCTTGTGTCTAATAACATATTAATTTTTGTTCCTTTAGATTCACAACACATTGCTACAACTCCTGCAGCAAACCGTAACAAGAGGAAAATGCAACAGATTTATGGTAACACTAGTTAGTGGGTGCTTTTTTGAAGCACTCACTATTGTTATTGCTCATACTTATTATTTTCTTTATTTTCTTCTTTATTCCGCCGTTATTTCGGCGTGCTACTCCTCCCGCAGCTTTTGTCACAGACCCACGAATGAGGCGTCAAATCGTGCGGATTATTCGGGAATGGTGTGCTGTGACTTCTATAAGCGATCGGGGGTCCGGTGTTCGCCCCAGGGGCGAAAAAGTAGCCCAAAAATGCCATTGACTTAACATTGCGACAAACTTTGACGAGTCATAGCTCAGAGCGAGGATTTCACAGAAACTTGTGATTTGCCATATTTGAAGAGGCTGGCAGGCTCTGTAAGAACATACCTCACAATGGGGTAAAAGTTGCACCCCTGGGGGGCAGGAGCTGCCCAAAGTTGCCCCATTGACTTACTATGGAGCAGGACGGCCCATGAAATGCATGCGTTTAACCTACTATGGTAAATTGCATAGGGATTTTGTATTGAACATAGCTCTGGATCACAGTGTCATAGAGACAAGGGGGCGGGCTCATTTTACTCAGATGACCAATCAATCTCTCAGGATCATTGTGAAGCTATCAAGCCATGCCCTAGCAACCATTTAGAGCACCTTAGCAACAAGTTCCATAGACATCCATTGAAAGATATATATCTTCCATTCTGAATGTCACAGAGGCATGGGAGTTGGTTTATATCATTCATAGTGACAAGAAGCCTTTGCAGTTTCATCATTGGCAGCTCCAAGCAACTCCATAGCAACCAAACAAAATCCAAAGAGGGATATCTTCCATTCTGAATGTCACAGAGGCATGGGAGTTGGTTTATATCATTCATAGTGACAAGAAGCCTTTGCAGTTTCATCATGCAACTCCATAGCAACCAAACAGAGTACCCTAGCAACCAAAATCCAAAGAGGGATATCTTCCATTCTGAATGTCACAGAGGCATGGGAGTTGGTTTATATCATTCATAGTGACAAGAAGCCTTTGCAGTTTCATCATGCAACTCCATAGCAACCAAACAGAGTACCCTAGCAACCAAAATCCAAAGAGGGATATCTTCCATTCTGAATGTCACAGAGGCATGGGAGTTGGATTATATCATTCATACTGACAAGAAGCCTTTGGAATTTCATGATTGGCAGCTGCCAAGCCACTCCCTAGCAACCAAACAGAGTACCCTAGCAACCAAAATCCAAAGAGGGATATCTTCCATTCTGAATGTCTAGGGTACCCAGGATGGTTGCTAGGGTCATTGCTAGGGTACTAGGGGTGGTTGCTAGTGTGTAGCTATGTGGTTGCTAGGGTACTTGAGGTGGTCGCTAGGGTGTTGCTATGCGGTTGCTAAGGTACCCAGGATGGTTGCTAGGGCCGTTGCTAAGGTACCCAGGGTGGTTGCCAGGGAACCCAGGAGGGTTTCTAGGGCTGTTGCTAAGGTACCCAGGGTGGTTGCTAGGGTGTTGCTATGCGGTTGCTAAGGTAATCAGGGTGGTTGCTAGGGTACCCAGGATGGTTGCTAGGGCCATTGCTAGGGTTCACAGGGTGTTTGCTAGGATGTTGCTATGTGGTTGCTAGGGTACTTGGGGTGGTTGCTAGGGAGTTGCTATGCGGTTGCTAGGGTACCCAGGATGGTTGCTAGGGCCGTTGCTAGGGTACCCAGGGTGGTTGCTAGGGTATTGCTATGTGGTTGCTAGGGTACTTGGGGTGGTTGCTAGGGTGTTGCTTTGTGGTTGCTAAGGTAATCAGGGTGGTTGCTAGGGCACCCAGGATGGTTGCTAGGGCCGTTGCTAGGGTACCCAGGGTGGTTGCTAGGGTATTGCTATGCAGTTGCTAAGGTAATCAGGGTGGTTGCTAGGGCCGTTGCTAGGGTAACTAGGGTTGTTGCTAGGGTGTTGCTATGTGGTTGCTAGGGTACTTGGGGTGGTTGCTAGGGTGTTACTATGCGGTTGCTAGGGTACCCAGGGTGGTTGCTAGGGCCATTGCTAGTGTCATTTAGAGCAGCCTAGCAACCGTTTAACTATAAAAGGAAGCCACATCTAATCTCCATAACATCATACAGACATGCTGGCTGGCTATAGTGGCAAATTTTGGCACGCCAAGCACCCACTCACATTTTCTTCAGGAAATGTACATTCTAGTTTGTCTTATGATTTAGTTCTCTAGACTTGGGAAGTGATTAATAAAGAGGAATCTGTCTGTTCAGTTCATGAATGAGGTGTCAAATCAACCGGCTCATTGAGGAGAGGAGTGCTGTATCTTTTCTAAGCGATCGAACCTACGTTCGATATGTTCACACAGCAGACGAAAAAACAGACAAAAAAATCCCAAAGACTTACAATGACGGAATGTTCATGAAAGCATAATCTAGCCGCTGCCGTTTTCAAATTCAAAGCAAAACTGTGACATTTCATTCACTGACGCTCTTCAATCAGCGGCTCTAAACCCGGAATAATATAATCTAATACATAATATATCAGTACCATATTGGTAAATGTATGAGACACAAGGAATACGTTTCTGCTATAACTATTTATTTATTTATATATCTTTTGTTATTTTCCACAGAAGAAAGTCACACTGTATTCAAATGACTTGAAGATAATTAAAGTGAGGACAGTTTTAATTTTTGGGTGAACTATTGCTTTAACATGAAATGTTTTTGTTTGGCAGCATTTTCACACAGTTTTTATGTTTAATAATATAATAACACTTACTGTAGTTTCTGTAGTTTACAGAGTGGATCCTCCAGTAGAGCAGAGAGCAGCTTCACTCCTGAGTCTCCTGGTTTATTACAGCTCAGATTCAGTTCTGTCAGGTGTGAGGGGTTTGATCTCAGAGCTGAACTCAGAGCAGCACAGCCTTTCTCTCCAATACTGCAGTTATACAGCCTGCAGAGAGAAAGAGAAAAACTAAAGATGAGTTAAGTTCATTCACTGTTCATCACAGACCCATGAATGAGGTGTCAAATCAACCGGCTCATTGAGGAGAGGAGTGCTGTATCTTTTCTAAGTGATCGGAGCTACGATGTTCACACAGCGGACGAAAAAAATCAGGCAAAAAAATCCCATAGACTTACAATGACGGAATGTTCATGAATTTGAATCTCAACTGTCACTTTCACACACTCACACACACACACACACACACACACGCACACGCACAGGCACACACAGACACAGGCACACACACACACGCACACACAGGCACTAGGGATGGGCGATATCTTATCGTTTGCGATATACCGTTGAAAATTCTCCTCACGATAAAAATTTGTCTCCTCACGATAATAACGATAAGTCTAGTTGATGACGTAGTTTTGTGCGCGCCTGATTCACTGTTCACGTGCGGAGTGAAAACAAGCATGGTGGAAGGCGGACGTGAGGCTGACAGTGCGTTCACACCGGGCGCGAATAAATCGCGCTATTCGCGCGTAGTTGGACGCGTGAACATTTTGGGTTTACTCGCTTCATTCGCGCGTGAAATTCACTGCACAACAGACGCGAATTCGCGTCATGGGCGGGGCTTCTGCCAGGCGCACATGTATGACTGCCACAGAGAGCATATGTATAGAATTTCGCTCTAAACGCTCAATTCGCGCTGCGTCATTCGCGCGAATTGCGCGGCAGGATGTCTATTCGAGTCTTTGCATTGACTTAACATGTAAATCACTCGCGCTTAACGCTTCATTCGCGTCTGGTGTGAACGCACCATGAGGAGGAGCTTGTTGTTACGCGAGGAGCTACCTCCACAATTTGCAACTGGTTTGGTTACAGAAAATCAGATGAGGAGCAAACTACCGTAATATGCAAAGTGTACAGAAAAATGGTGGTTACAAAGAGTGGAAACACGTCCAATTTGAATTTGACATAAAAGATGCCATACTTTTAATAAAGTTAGAAAAATGCCATTACAAAGGTAAAAACAAAATTCCCTGTAAATCACTTTAAGGAGTCAAATATCACCTCGTAATGGGAAGGTTCATTTTTGATCAGAATGGTTGATTATTGATTTGAAGGTGCTGCTAAATTTTTGACCGTGCTCCTAAATATTTTAAATTAGAAGCACAAGCGCTCCTAAAAAGAAAAGTAACGCCCGTTTCACACATAATCCGTGTGCAGTACGTATGCGGTGCGGAAGCCTGACGAGCCATTGTGCTTTCACACATCACACGTTTGCAGTGCGCTACTGATCCGCAGTTTCTGTGTGCAACAAATTCAAAAATGGGTAATTAATTTTGATTTTAAATCCAAAACGTTAACTCTGACATTGTTAAAAACATTGAAACACTATGAAAAGTTATTTTAATCATTGTGATTCTTTGTTTTATATGTAGTTCGATTTGTTGACAGAAGAAAAGCTATCGGGTCATAAAGAATTTTGTGTTTTTCCACCTCCACGATGAGACGAGTGTCATCCATATCACCTTCTTTTTGAGTACTTTTCTGTCCGACAACCTGTCACGTGATTGCCAGCGAGTGTTCCCCCCAAACCCCTCCCCAACATATATATTATGTATTTCTTGAGGGAAAAAAATAGTAATATCTGATCGCATTTTGCAACTCTTGGGACTATACTGATTTTACTTTTTTTTACTTCTTGACCCTGTAATTTATTAACTGTAGAACACATTAACTGGAATTATAAATGCTTATATGATGAAATTATTATAGTTTCTTGTCAATCTGTGTTTATTTTAATGTGAACAATGCGCTGCCACTTTAATTCACTGCGGTGCAGCACAGCAAAAATAGACTCGGTGCGGAAACGATCGCTGCATAGCTGTATACGCACCGCAACTGGAACGGATCGACGGACTGCAACCGCGTGCTGTGTGAAAGCTCTAACCTGATAACATGGGTACGGAAAAAAATACGCACTGCAAACGCACTGCAGACGGAGTATGTGTGAAACGGGCGTAAGCGTAGAGCCCTGAGAAATATTTCTCATGTATGTGACGAGCCCCAATTTTAAGTTTTCTTTTTTTAATTATTATTATTTTAAGTTGTTTCATTATCAGGAAAAAATGCAAGTGATCCGCGCGAGCACCTCACTGTCATGCATGCGCATTCTTTTCCGCACAAACACTTGCATATGAATAATAGTCTAGACTCTAGAGCATAGCCTCATAAACTTGTTTTAATAAATCGCTTATGCATTAAATAAAGATACAAAACAGGTTGTTAAATATGCTGAATATATTGTTCAAATATTTATAAAATGTGAAACTGTCTTATTATAATCTTATTCGCAGTGTAGCGTTTTGCATCTGCATAATATAGTGAATTGTTTTTAACATGCAATGATACAAAATAAAACCAAACAAGATTTGTAATGAAGAAAAAAAAATGTAGACAAATAAGAATGATGTAGCCCACATCTCTTGAGCGTCTCACACAGCATGCGCGTGCCGAACACGCAAAATCTTGCTCTCTGCATGAATGCAACGCAGATGGCGACATAAGTTTGTTTGAAATGCATAAAAAGTTTAGATAAGATAATAATATTAACAATGAACATTATATGACATTTAAAATAGTTTTGGCGATTTTTCCTTCAGTCCGCCTGTGCATTTCTGACCCAAACAGCAAAGCAGTCTAAATCTCCGCGATGTTCTCGTTAAATATGCAATTTCTGAGATATTACAATGAATTAATTTCTAAAATGTTATGATATGGAAAGCCTGAAACAGATCACAGCAGTATAGCCGTACACAGGCTTTCAGTCATCAGCAATGTGGTAAACGTGTGCCAGTAGCCTATGCATATGATTTAATATGAAGCATCCGTAACGCATTATTATGGTTGATAAGAGCAATTAATGGAGATGAGCTGTTGATCATAATTAGCATGGCCATAAGTTGGCTGTGTACAGAAAGTTCAAGTTATGGGGTGGTGATGGCGCAGTGGATAAGACACATGCCTTTGGTGTGAGAGACCCGGGTTCGAATCCACTGTGAGACACCAATGTGTCCCTGAGCAAGACACTTAACCCCTAGTTGCTCCAGAGGCGTGCGACCTCTGACATGTATAGCAGTTGTAAGTCGCTTTGGATAAAAGCGTCAGCTAAATGAATAAATGTAAGTTAATTGCATTAATAATACTATATGAAATAAACTTAATCTTTAAAACTTAATCTATTTATATGTATAAATATATATATAATCGTCATTTGTATCGTTATCGCAATAAATACCTGAAATTATCGTGATAAATTTTTTAGGCCATATCGCCCATCCCTAACAGGCACACACAGACACAGGCACACACACACACACACACACACACACACACGCACACACTCAGGCACACACGCACACACACACACACGTGCACACACACACACACACACACACACACTAGTATTTGTAAATATTAAGCCGCATATTAAAACAGCAAAAAGTAATTCACAGAGACATTTAATGTAAAAGGCAAGGAAATTATGATGGAAATGAATGCCGGCACAGCCGTGAGTATCTTACAGTTTTTTACAATAATTTTTGCACTAATAATAGAACCTTCATGTCATTTTTCAAAACTCTAGACACAATTCACAACCGATGATCAAAATGCACATTTTTCAAAACACTTAACACTTTTTACAAATGCTTGGATAAAATACACGAGCCAAAGATCTTTTGTTCATTGAACTAAAATCACAGGTTCAAATTGACACAACTTAACATTAAAGTATTACTATTTCTCGCATAGTACAACTCGCACATTACATCTGAATTGAGTGTTTATTCATTTCATTGCAATGATCTAAACATCAACTGATACAGCTGCTCAAAGTGCAATTATGAACAACATTACGAAAGTGAAGCAACTGAGGACTGAGTATGTTCAGGTATGATCAGTTTCAAGATGCCTGTTGTTGGGAGAAAAGAAATCCCCAAAAATCTATATCATTGTTATCAGTATTTATTTTTCCTAGTCTTTTTAGAGGTTGATAGAGCTGGAAGCTGATGAAAACCATTCATATTTTTGGATGAGGCAGGCCATGACATGGATGAAAGGTTGAGACGGGCCCAGAACGATGTTCGCTGGCGGCCTAACCACCCCACACTGAATGTGATTTTGAGGGGATCCAAAGCAAAATCAGTGCAATGGGCCCAAAACTCCTAGCGGCGGCACTGAGAGCAATCATGGTTTCAGGCCCATCCACAGTTTATCAGCTTGTATTTACCCCATATTCCCCTTTCCTTACTGTAACCCGACTGAGGAGTTTTTCTCCACATGGAGGTCAAAGGTTCACAATAGACCTCACAAACAAGTCCCTCTTCTCCAAGCCAAAGATGATATGTGCAATGATATCAAAGGAGACCGATGTCAGGCCTGTATTTGCCATACCAGAAGATGTTTTCCAAGATGAAAACATCCATTATGATGTGGATGAGAACCTGTGGCCAAACTCACAAGACAGGGTTGATAAAAACATAGAAGTGCAGTGAGGGACACTCCAGTTGACATTTTACTGTAGGCCTAAAGTCGTTTTTTCTTATCTTTTTTTTTTCTTATTGAAAGTTTTTTGAAAAACCTGTTGTGTTGATTATTTCATCAATAATTTTCAAATTGTAATTTTTCCAGTGTCTGTACTTTTCTCAATGATGTATGAATGTGTAGAATCATAATGAAAGTTGCATCATGTGTTTTGAACAACTATATTTAATGATTGTACTAACAACTAAACAGTGAAACTATGGGTATCTTGTGAGTGGGGGATCTAAAGTAATGTTCTTATGATATTTCATAAATTTGTATTTTGAACCAATGCTTCTGCAAATGCAAGGCTTCTTTAAAGATATGAATGCAACATGCAGAGTTTTGAACATTGGATAGCCTGTGTTACAAATAATGACTGTTTTGAGTTTTGTGTCTAGAGTTTTGAAAAATGACATGAGGGTTCTATTATTAGTGCAAAAATGATTGTAAGAAACTGTATCTGAGAAACATTTCCAGGCTGCGTTCTCAACAGAGCCACTGGAGGACACTAGAGTCATGTTGAAAACATACACAGGAGAGATTATGCCTGTGTTGGGACAGTTTATTACTCTTCAACTGATTCAATTGTACAAGACTTGGTGCCACAGAGAACATGTAAATCATGGATTGGATACCTTTGGATCTGTATGTTTAATTTTTGGACAGTTAGCAGTTGTTTAATTTCAAAAGAAAACAGACTGTTGCCACAATTGATCAAATTCAGTTAACAGAAATCCAGTTGGGCCGATGGAGAAATGTAGATGTAATCAGTCACTAGAAAATTTGTTGGAGAGTTGAGGAGGTCTGAAATTTTTACAGTGTAACCAAAGTTTGGGTATTATTGCTTTCCATTGTGTGGATAAAAAACATTTCTCTAAATATCTTCTCTTATGTTCAGAGAAGACAGTCATGCTGTTTTGAAATGATTTGAAGATAATTAAAGTGACGACAGATTCAATTTTTGGGTGAACTATCGCTTTAACATGAAATGGGTTTGTTTGGCAGTGTTTTCACACAGTTTTTGTGTTTAATAATATAATAACACTTAGGGCTGGGTATTGTGACCAATTCTGCGATTCGATTCGATTCTTATTTTTATGGTTTGATTCGATATCGATTAGCTATCAATATTTCATTTAAAATGTTAGTTTTGCAGACATGGGATCCATATTTTGATATAAATGCTGGTAACTGAAACTCTCCTACTTAAGTTTATTACTGAAATACACATCTATATAAATAATAGGGTGCACACAGTTGTTTTTTTTAGTGGACAAATTCGAAAGATAAGTGAAGTGACATTCAGCCAAGTATGGTGACCCATACTCGGAGTGCAATGGCCAAGCCTCGCTCTGGGTGAACCGCCTTCTTGATCATGGTGTCTCCCCTGCCAGGTAAGTATATCTATAGATGGTGAAACCTTCAGGACGAGAGGTGAATATTCATATCCTCTTACTTCACGTACGTTCATGCACGCGCATTAAGAATCGAATCGATATCGTTGCGTTAAACTGAAGATCGATTAAAATCGGAGAATCAATATTTTTTACCCAGCCCTAATAACACTTACTGTAGTTTCTGTAGTTTACAGCGTGGATCCTCCAGTAGAGCAGAGAGCAGCTTCACTCCTGAGTCTCCTGGTTTATTACAGCTCAGATCCAGTTCTGTCAGGTGTGAGGGGTTTGATCTCAGAGCTGAACTCAGAGCAGCACAGCCTTCCTCTCCAATACTGCAGTAACTCAGCCTGCAGAGAGAAAGAGAAAAACTAAAGATGAGTTAAGTTCATTCACTGTTTGTCACAGACCCATGAATGAGGAGTCAAATCAACCGGCTCATTGAGGAGAGGAGTGCTGTATCTTTTCTAAGTGATCGGACCTACGATGTTCACACAGCGGACAAAAAAGCAGACAACAAAATCCCATAGACTTACAATGGAGGAATGTTCATGAATTTGAATCTCAACTGTCACTTTCTCTCACTCTCTCTCTCTCACACACACACACACACACACACACACACACAGACACACACAGACACACACACACACACACACACACACACACACATACACACACTCTCACACACACACACACACACACACACACACACACACACACACACACACACACACACACACAGACACACACAGACACACACACACACACACACACACACACACACACATACACACACTCTCACAGACACACACACACACACATACACACACACACTCTCACAGACACACACACACACACACATTAGTCAGAGGGTGCAAGGATAACCTATTCTTTAAGTGGCTGCCTACTGCTAATCTAGTTCTTGAGAATAAAACTCCCACACAATGATGTACAAGTAACAATAATATTTGCAAAAACACATCGATTTGTTGAATAATTAAGTAAATATACTTCCTTAATTTCCCTCTGTAAAGAAACCTCATTGCTGGCTACTCTCTGCTGTCTCAGACTACGTCATCTTAGCCCTTTATCGGCCTCCGTAGCTTCTCTAAAGGGAGCGGTGAGCGGGAGACTGAGCCGTTGCTTGCAATTCACAAACTCAACCGCTACATGCTGCTAAAATCTACACACTGCACCTTTAAGTCGGCCGCCTACTGCTTGCTCAGAACAGAAAGTGTAGTTCTGGTCACTTCAGTACAACTTGCTAATCAGTGATAGACAGAAATCAAAAGGTCTCTGATGACGTGCTACTGCTCCATTCATCCATGAGCCTTTAGTCTGTTCTGTCCTGGACACAGATTTGAGGAAACATCAGCCTCCACATGATCTACTAGTCATTATGATTTCAGAAGAGCGAAGAATAAATAACAGTTTATTTGTCAGGTAAGAATGTATCATGTTAATTACATAATTAAAGAATAAGAAACCAATTCAGAGTCAGAGATAATAAATACATAACATCAATTGCTGAAAGATGAATCTAAGAGAGAGAGGTGCAAACCTGACAGAGGAAACAGTAGCATTTATGAGTGCTGTTTACTCTGATATAAATACTCTTCAACTTTGTTGTTCATTGGTCTATAACGCTGCCTTCACATGCTATCGGAAATGTCCTATTTCCCACTTATGAAGTCGTGATTATGAGCTTGTTGTGTTCAAGTGCTTTAATGTAGGAAATAATAAAATGTAGCATCCCATTGGTTGACAATCATATAAACATTCACCGTGCTATACATGCAGTTTTCTGACAATCCTGGAATTTCAGTCAAATACATGTTTATTTCACTGCTTATAAAACATAAAATATGCTTTGAATGATCGTTCATATCTAGCCTATAAATACAGTACTTAAGCGACAAGACAAAGGGATGTAGTTGTTGTGAGAACAGACAGCAGCAATGGTTGTCCCCTCCACCATGTTTAAAGATTATGACCCGCCCAACTCAGAAACTCTGGTATCAAAATTATTTCTGAATTTCCCAGTAAATATGACTTGAAAGGCCGTTCACATCCAATCTCCGATTAGGAAACTCGTATTCACGATTACTCTGATAGCATGTGAAGGCATAATAAGTGTATATCCCAGGGGTGCCCACACTTTTTTGAGCGGGGATCTACTTTTCAAATGAGAAACTTACCGAGATCTACCAAGTGGAAAATAAATAAATAATACAATGCATTTAAAATAAATAGGCCTAAATAAAAAAGCTGGTTGGGATGTATCTTTATATTGCATTAAGTTAAATTTTTATTTAAAAAATAATAAAATAATGTTCAATAATGCCTGCAATTCTTAGTACCCCATAAAACCGTGCCTGCATTTACCTAAAGCATTGCTTCTCAACCTTTTTTACTCCAAGACCCCCTCTTCTCCAAATCAATACTGCAAGCCCAAACTTTTCTATTCACTAAAACCTTCGTATTTTCATGTCATTTTTTTAAACAAAGCAAATTCAAGAAAGATTTAAGCATCCCATGAACATACTTCACAAAAATGTCCCTTAAGTTGTGTTTAATATCTACAAAGTATGTAAAAGTATGTATCTCTGAACTCAGCGATCTGAAGGCAGCTCGACAGCATCAGTGAATATTTCCTCTGTCAGAACAAGCTGTTTGAGCGTCTGATGCCCGTATGTACATGAACACCACTGATCCTCACAAACTTCTCCAAAACACGCGAGCATCCGTTATTAAACTCTGTGTATTCAACTAGGTGAATATCCTGAGCTGTGTTCAAGCAGAAATATGATATTATAGTGATCAGTGCACCGAGAGCACAAATACACACGGTTCGTTTGTGCATCAAATAACAGACACAACACACACCTAATGCACCATCCTGTATGTGACTGTAATCATCTTTACCTTGATGACAATCATCATCCATCAAAACTTTAGGCTACTAGTGTGACCCTGGCTTCTTTTATCCAGCCGAGATAAACATACATTAGTCTTGAGCACATTCAGTATAATCATTGTGTTTGTCATGCTGTTTGGAAATGACTTGAAGATAATTAAAGTGAAGACAGAGTTTTAATTTTTGGGTGAACTATCGCTTTAACATGAAATGTTTTTGTTTGGCAGTATTTTCACACAGTTTTTGTGTTTAATAATATAATAACACTTACTGTAGTTTCTGTAGTTTACAGCGTGGATCCTCCAGAGCTGAACTCAGAGCAGACCAGCCTTTCTCTGTAATCCTGCAGCAGGAAAGACTGCAGAGAAAATACAGAAAAAATAAAGATTAAGTTCATTCACTGTTTGTTACAGACACATGAATGAGGTGTTAAATCAACCGGATCATTGAGGGGAGGAGTGCTATATCTTTTCTAAGTGATCGGACCTACGATGTTCACACAGCGGACGAAAAAGCAGACAAAAAAATCCCATAGATTTACAATGGAGGACTGTTCATGAATTTGAATCTCAACTGTCACTTTCTCTCACTCTCTCTCTCTCACACACACACACACACACACACACACACACACACACACACACACACACACACAGACACACACAGACACACACACACACACACACACACACACACACACATACAGACACAAAGAAACATTTTTTTTTTTATTCTAATCCAGTATTTGTAATATCAGAGAGTAACAATCCTGTTCCTGGAGGCAGCTCATCTTTGCACAGTTTGGATGAATCTCTCTTATCAAACACACTTGATTCAACACTTCAGGTCATTAGTAGAGCGCTCTGTGATGTTAGCTGAGTGTGTCAAATAAGAAAGACCTCAAAATATACAGAAACAGTGCAGAGAAACACAGGCCTACTGTTCACAATAAAGTCAATAAAACAAAGACACTGTAAAATACTCACTCAATCTTTCTAGATGCTTTGATCACTGGCAGCAGCCTCAGGAGACCTTCTTCTGATGGATCATATTTACTCAGATTAAACTCATCCAGCTCTTCTTCTGAGTTCAGCAGCACAAACACCAGAGCCGACCACTGAGCAGCAGACAGAGAGACTCCAGAGAGACGACGGGCACCTGTTCTGCTCAGGTATGTTTGTACCTCCTGCTCCAGTGAACGATCATTCAGTTCATTCAGACAGTGGAACAGATTGATGGATTTCTCTGGAGAGGGATTCTCCCTGATCTTCTGTTTGATGTATTCAGCTGTTTCCTGATTGATCTGAGAGCTGCTTACTGTCTTTCTCAGGAGGCCTTGTAAGAGAGTCTGATTAGACTCTAGTGAGAGACCTAGAAGGAACCGGAGGAAGAGGTCCCAGTGTCCGTTCTCACTCTGTAAGGCCTTGTCCACTTCTCTCTTCAGTAAACTGGTCATGAACATATGATCTGATCCACGTGACCTGAATATATTCCACAGTCCTGTGTTTTGTTCAGAAAAGGACAGCAGCTTGAATAAAGCAGCAAGAAACTCCTGAATACTCAGATGAACAAAGCTGTACACCTTCCCCAGCTGCAGTCCAGACTCCTCTCTGAAGATCTGGGTACAAACTCCTGAGTACACTGACACTTCTCTGGCATCAATGCCGCTCTCTTTCAGGTCCTCTTCATAGAAGATCAGGTTCCCTTTTTCCAGCTGTTCAAAAGCCAGTTTTCCTAGAGACAGAATAGTCTTTCTAGCCTGATCAGAATCAAGTTCATATTTCCCATCATACTTCTGCGTCTTCAGTTTGGTCTGAAAGATCAGGAAGTGTGTGAACATTTGTGTGAGAGTCTTGGGAATCTCTGCGCTCTCTGCTTTACCCATCATCCTCTCCAGAACAGCGGCTGAAATCCAGCAGAAGACTGGGATGTGACACATGATGAACAGACTTCTTGATGATCGGATGTGTGTGACGATCCTATCAGCCAGACTCGGATCATTTATTCTCTTCCTGAAATATTCCTCCTTCTGAGGGTCGTTGAATCCTCGTACCTCTGTGACCTGGTGGACACACTCAGGAGGGATCTGATTGGCTGCTGCTGGTCGAGAGGTGATCCAGAGGAGAGCAGAAGGAAGTAGATTGCCCTTGATGAGGTTGGTCAGCAGCACATCCACTGAGGCTGATTCTGTCACATCAGACAAGCTCCGATTGTTTAGGAAATCTAGACGCAGTCGACACTCATCCAGACCATCAAATATGAACATTACTTTGTAGTCTTCATAATCTGCTGACTTAAATTCTTTGGTTTCTGTGTGAAGGTGGTTTAGAAGATCCACAAGACTGAGATTCTTCTGTATCAGATTCAGCTCCCTGAAAGGAAGTGGAAATATGAAATGAACATCCTGATTGGCTTTTCCTTCAGCCCAGTCCAGAATGAACTTCTGCACAGAGACTGTTTTTCCAATTCCAGCGACTCCTTTAGTCAGCACATTTCTGATGGGTTTGTCTTGTCCAGGTGAGGGTTTAAATATGTCATTGCAGTTGATTGGTGTCTCCTGTGTCTCTGGTCTCCTGGACACTGTCTCAATCTGTCTCACCTCATGTTCATTATTGACCTCTCCACTGCCTCCCTCTGTGATGTAGAGCTCTGTGTAGATCTCATTCAGACGTGTTGAGTCTCCATGATTGGACAGTCCTTCATTGATTCTCTGATATTTATCCTGTAGTCTGGATCTGAGTTTTTGTTGATACACAGGTATCAGTTCTGAGCAAAGGAAATAATTCTTGTTATTGGCAGAGCAATATTTTAGAAATGTATTTTTAGGTTTGATATGGTAGATATTAGATTGTGTCATGAGATTCAGAGACAGAAGGTTCATAATAAAAACACAGGCTATAATCAGCTGATCCAGAGCTCTTACTGGTCTGTAGTGTGTTAGCGAGGTCTGTCTGGTTCATCTTCCTCAGGATGAACAGTGTGATCTTCAGAAGCCCCTCTCTGACTCTGCTATGATCCTCGTCAGCATAATGGTCTCTTTCAGAGCATTCTGGGTAATCTGGACTCAGTAGTCTCTTAAAACCTTTCAGCTCACTCTTCATCACAGAGATGATGTTCTGCTCAAGCTCCTGAAATAGAGAATATTATTTTGTTTAGTCAAAGGCATGAATACTAAACGTCACTGAATTATATCACACCTGCTAAGAACTTCCACTGTTTGCTCAGACATCAGCGTCTACAGATACTGAGGTTAAAAGAGGGAGTTTGACTGCATTGGCTGTTTGCTAGATTGATGTTCATCTTTGTGCAGCAGTCAGGTTACATATGGACTCAGCTTCTCTACTTTAGTGATCATTGATCTGCTTTATAGTGGCCTACAAATGATCTTACACTGGTAGGAAAGTAAATGTGACTATTACAGAGAGGATTGCACAGATTTATGAAACATTCGTATGCCGTCAATCCCAGCGGGCACCTTGATGTCAATTTGACGTCAAATATTAGTCAAGATTTGACCAAGATGCTTTATAGCATAATTTTAATTTCAGTTTGGATGCCAATTTCTTCTGATGGTTAATTATGGAAAATAGGAGGTTATCCTGCACTGAAATTGGTTTAATATATATGTAGGCCAATATATTTGACGTTCAATGTACGTCAAATCAACGTTTGACCAAAAACATTTAATTGATGTCATATCGACGTCGTATTGACATCAATGATTAGTATGTTTAATCAGGATTTATGTAAAGTTATGGTGTACTATGAATTTTTCATTAGCTTGATTAAGTTTAAATAGCATTTTTTTCTTAAATGAGGTGAAACACATCCTTGTCATCTTTTGAACCATGATGTGTTGGATTTGTGCATGGAACACAAACTGCTGTATGTGGACTTGTAACTTCTACTCGAAATTTATTGTTATTATTATTATTTTACTCATGCTGAAATTGAAGGTAAACAGTCGAGTGATTATTAAATTTACCAAAAATACTTATTTATTTATTTTTATTTATAGTGCTATCATAATACTGTATACTGGCAAATACAGCATTATGGATGTGACATTTTGTGTTGGATGTGACATAAATTCTTGAAAATGTATGTGTTACCAATATCCTAAATAATCTGCTTATATTTTAATAAACCCTCGTTGATAGAGTCTAAACATCAGAAAAATATCAGTCTATATAGTTTTCTATGTTAAAAAAGAGAAATAATCATGTGTTATGGATGTGACAAAAAAGGACACTGTTTTTGAGAGAATAGGTCTATACTTTGTAGGATTTCTTCAAATTAAAATGCACAAACCAGATGCAATAATACCCAACAAATAGAGAAGCGATGGCTCTTCAAAGAATAATGTTATTTTAATTTTGATAAATATGTACTGTTATGGATGTGACAAGCCTGAAAATAGCACTTACCAGACTATGGAAAATCATGCACTAAAAAAAAAAAAAAAAAAAATGCTTTAAAAACCTTAAGAGAGACCTGGGTCATGGGTATTTGAACCACCAAATGTTGACATCTGTGCTGTCAGTATAGAAAAAACTTTGGTAAAAACGTTATTTTTTCATGGTAAGGTTGACTTTTGCATGGAATTGCCATTTGCTGTTATTACGATATAATTGTAAAACCAGCATTTACAGTAACAATTATTAATTATTGTAAAATTTACATTAGGCCTAATTTTTCACAGTGAAATTTTTCACTTTGACATTTCATGTCTGGTGAACAAAAACAGGCTCCCCTTCAGATTTTACAATTATTCAGATTTCCTTAATTGACCAAGATGTAATGTATGACCCTATAAAATCAATTTTATTTTTTCCATTTTTTTTCTTTTTAATTTTTCTTGACTCCAACAGACAAATAAAAAATATATATTAATAATAAAAAGTATGTCTAATTAATTGAAATCATGAAAAAAGTAATTTAACAGTAATTTATTAAAAAAAGTTATTAAAAGTTTAACAAAAAAAATAAATTTTTTTAGGCTCTATGAAACGTGCATTTTATTTTCTCAAATTCAGTTTGTGTTTTCCAATAATTTTCTGGAATTATGAAAAATGTAGGGCCATAATGGCCATTTATTGAGAAAGCATTCCACATCTGTAGATGGTGCTGTTTTACTCATTTCCGGGTTTCCGTTGAAACGCCTCATCACTGCCTTGATTGGTCCATTCTGAAGTCGAAGCTTCCAGAAAGCGGTTCTCTGACACGTTTTATCAGGTGAGTAAATGTGTTATCTTATAAAATATAAATCAAGTTATATTGTGTAACTATTAACACTTAGGAGGTTGTGTTAGAATGAACTATGACTTGCAATGGAACTGCAACGTGCAATGATTTTTTTGTGTGTATTCGAATTTCCCGCCAGTATGTGGCCTAACGTTACCAGTGTGGTTGAAGCTTTGGCTGTGTGAACATATAAAATATGACTATAAGCATTGTATTGTAAGTCTAACATTAATGATTTTGAAATGTTAAGGGGATGATGCGTTAACCGTTTGTGTTCGGACTAGAGCTCCGCGACGAACATCTCCCTGCTTTCACGGGGGTCCGTGTATTTTTGAGTCCATTCATTTTTTCGTTATTTATCCCAGAAATTAAATACGGAAAATGCGGTTTCTTCTCGTTCAAACTGTGATTAATAAGCAGAAACATACCTTTTCACTATTATTTCATTAAGAGATTTTTTTCATTAAAATCAAAATAATGATATAAAAATAGTTTCATAGTGTACGCTAAATTTAATTTTTAGCGTCTCTATGCAGACTGTAATAACAGTGGACTGGCCATCGGGAGCACCTTCACGGTGAGCCGCTGTAAAATGTGGGCCGACCCATTGCGTAATTATAAATAATGAATTCTAGTTAGCTGATGGGCTGAGCTGATCCTGTATGCACAATTATAGCACCCGACAGACAATTGCAAGTCTTATATTCAGTAAATAAACAGTGTAGCCTATAATAAAATGAAATGTATAAGTTAAACTACTTCAAATTAATTAAAAGTTAATTGAAAATAATAAATTTGTAATAAAACATAATTAAAAAGTAGATTATTAATAAAACTACGCAATTAAAATATAAAAGAAATACTAACAGTTAAGTAATTGGTTATGACTGAGGTTGAACCATGTTTCAGTTTAGATTTTTGTTTGTCTGTTAATTGATGATAGTGTTAGTACTCCTGACTGCTGAAAATACATGAGATTTTTTTTAAATGTTTAATAAGACAAAAAGACCCATGCTTGTCATTCTCCCATAACATCTTTGTAAATATATGTAAATATCTCATACATTGCTCAAACAAGTCGCCTGGCAAATTTGCTCAAAGTTGCCCCATGTATCATCAGCCTAACAGCTTTTCCAGAAATTATCCTTGTGAGGGTGTGGAGGTTGTATATGATGCTTTTTCTGAGTGTGGAGGAAAGAATGCTCCCCTTATGTAGATTGCATGCAACACATTCAGAGAATGATTAAGTTATCTTAAGTAAGTTGTTGCAGTTGCCAGAGTCATAAACTGAAATAACACTTCTCTAAAAGTACTGATTTGTTCTGATTCTTTTATAGGTCTTATTATGTGGATCAGGGCAGTTTGGACAGAGCCACATGGAGAAGAGGAGGGAGTCATCCCAGAGGTTTGGGTGAAGGACAGCATGGTTCACTGGCCACCAGGGGCTAATGTAACCAAAGTCGCTAAAGAGATGCGACAGCCAGCAAGCAGCTGGAAAAAGTTTCCACTGTTGAAAATTAAAATCAAGTCAAGTAAGTTTACATCCCTTTTTAAAAGTTAAATCAGTTTTTTTTTTTTTTTTTTTTCTAATTAGGGGTGTGTGATATGACGATTTTTGATCGTGGAAGATTACAATGTCTCTACGATCTGCTTTTGAATAAACATTTTAACACAAATTAAGTTAGTTATTAAAAGTTTGTTTTGTTGTCCACTTACTTTAGAGAAGCGGGAGGTGTGTGAGGCATTCGACCAAACAACAACTGCAGAGCTGAGTGAAGAAGAATGCAGTCCTGTCAAGAGGGTATCGAAGAAGAAAAAATACCCAGGATTTATGTTAGGTATAGAATAATTGGCCACTGTGGCAGGTCCCTGGTTTCTGGTGCTGAAGGATATTATATCTTGTGATAGTATGCATTGTGGTTATATTGTTGTTTTCCTTCTTACACAGATGTGGATGAATGCACCCAAGATGGTTCTGGAAAAGGATGCAATGTACGAAAGCCATGTGTGGAAGCACAATCACAACACAGTAAGCAAACTGGTAAGCATCATAACTTTTATTATATATTTCAGCCAATCCATCATCTAACTTGGTTGTCTTTCATCCATCAGGTCTGTCCTTTCCAAAACCACCAAGTGTTCGACAAATGTCCAGCCAGGCTTCAGGATCAGGAGAAATGACTCCTAGATCTAGGTCCCGCAGTCCACTCCATGTCTGTCCAAGCCAGCGGTCCCATACCCCACGCCAGTGGTCCCATACCCCACGCCAGCGGTCCCATACCCCACGCCAGCGGTCCCATACCCCACGCCAGCGGTCCCATACCCCACGGCAGCGGTCCCATACCCCACGCCAGCGGTCCCATACCCCACGGCAGCGGTCCCATACCCCACGCCAGCGGTCCCATACCCCACGGCAGCGGTCCCATACTCCACGCCAGCGGTCCCATACCCCACGCCAGCGGTCCCATACCCCACGCCAGCTGTCCCATACTCCACGCCAGCGGTCCCATACCCCACGCCAGCGGTCCCATACCCCACGCCAGCGGTCCCATACCCCACGCCAGCGGTCCCATACCCCACGCCAGCGGTCCCATACTCCACGCCAGTAGTCCCACTCTCTGCATCACAGCACTCCACACCAGCGCTCCCACTCTTCTCATCATTGGTCCCACAGTCCATGTAGGGTGAACCAGCACAGAGAGGGCAGTGATCTATTCCCTTTAGATAATGGAAGTAAGTATACCTCCTTATTTTCTAACTGACAGTGGTGTTTTTGCAAATGGGACAAATGTGTATATACTTTTTTGACTTTCAGAGTTCCAAAGACGAGTCCTCTATCTACTGTCTGATATAAGAGCAAAGCTGTCCCAAGTGGGTCAAAACTTTGTGCCCCCAGAATCTCAGTTCCACCTGGATAAGATAAACAGCAGGCATGAGCTCAAGAATCTAGAAGGGCAACTAACTGATGAAGGACAGAAGAATCAGATGGTCAGTATAACTTTGTCATGCCAATAGTAAAACTGTTCTCTCTGTGTTCCTGAGTTGGAAAATGTTAAATTTTAAAAAAATGTTTTCAGATGTCTCGGTTAGCCAAGATTGGGGGTGCAAACCTTGAGGACTGTGTGAGAAATGTGATGAAAAGGTAAATGAAACTCCATAATACAGTTTTTCTCTGTTGCTTTGGTGCATTTCTCAGATCAGAATTGAAATTCTTAAATTCTAGATCAACTTTCACATCACCTAGTCACTTCTTCACATCATAAAAGCAATTTCTCATTTCTTGAAACAAACAGAAAATGCAGTCTAGCAGGAAAAATAGGTTCCCATTAGGGGTATAACGATTATTTAACGATTTTTGATTGTTGACAATAAAAAAATGTCTCCACTATCTGCTTTCGAAGATATAACGTAGTGTGCGTTCTACAGCATACACTCTATCAGTTGTAGTTCTGACACCTCTGTCTTAATATACTGTACAATGCCACATACATTCACATCAGTGTTAACTCCGCAAGACTGCACTTATTCACAATCACAAAAGTGCAATATTTGCATGTGCTTTAAAGCTTTGCCACTTAAAAGTTTTATTCACGTGCTGTTCTGACACAGGCTTTTTCATGTACACCTGAAGTACACACACTAAAAACAGGGTTTGTACGGTCATTAAAAACCTGGAAATGTCATGGTATTTTCAAACAGCAATTTCCAGGCCTGGGTAAGTTTTGGAAAAAGTAAGAAATAATGCTCGACCAAAGCGATGGAGAAAAACTCTAAGGCATTCCTTCTCTGCTTGAAGGCTCAGCTGTTCTGGTCACTTACATTGTTCATTCAGCTAAACAAATATTGGTTACTGATTTCACTTGGTTGTCTTTTTTCTGTTGGCAGAGTTCTTACAAATCGATTGATGGCCATGATGAACATGGACGGCACAGGACCAAAGAAAGCCTTTGGCAAAACACAGCTCTGCCAAGTTATGATAGGTACTGGATCACTTTTCTAGTATGATTAGAGGATGTAGTGTCCAGCTAGGTCAGTGTTACTCATTGTAGAGGGTTCGTACAAGATGCTTAAAGTGCTTGAAGTTGACTTTTTAAAAATTTAGATCCTGGAAAACACTTTAAAACAGGCATAGTTATGTATAAAGTTATCTGATTGGCTTGAGTAAATGGTGGGTGGAGTGTACACATTTGTGGATTCAGCTTCTTGAGGCTAGAAATGTTTCTAAATCCACAAATGCACAGTGACCGATCTACAAATGCACAGGATGCGATTCACAAAAGAATACCAGGCAAAGTTGTGTTTGTAACATAAAAATATATTTGTGAATGTTTTTTTATTTGCAAATTTTATTTTATTTTTTGTGTGTGAATTTAATTCTTGATTGTGAAACTATAACATTTATTTGTGGATCTCATTCTGTTTATCAATACGTTAAATTTTTGTTAATGTCTTTACATTTATTTGTGGCTCATCAAGTTCAAGTTCAAGTAGTCATAGTCTACTTTTTTGGAATTTTGCAACGATTCTACCCCTATATGTGAAAGCCTTGTTTTTAGCCACCACAGATGACAATAATGTATATAAAAATAGCCTACTCAACCCTGCTACACTATTCATTCCAAAAGCTGTTGTGTACTCATGAAGCCTATAGCAGCCTAGCATTGGTTAGAATTTGTTTTGTAGATTGTAATGTCTTGAGTGCAAAATGGCTCAGGGATCCTAACGCTTTCCATGTCAATAAGCAGTGACAAACTGTACTGTCTCCCTCAGTATCACATCATATCACTTTTTCATTCTTTTTCTTCTCCTAGTAAATGTAACAGTATATGAGAATTTGGATATTCTGTATACTACACTCATGTAATCAAGGCTTTTGAGTATGGATGAGATGTACTTAAGCAAGTGTTCATACTGGAATTATCAGAGAATATAAAACACACACCTTGTAAAATATGTGAATTCTATTTTGTGTAGCGCCAATTTTAGTCGAATCGGGTCCATGTAACACTTGTCAGTTCAATTTTGCATCTGAAAAATAGGACATTTTAAAATTGGACTATGTTGACTTTGTCCTGCTGGTGCAGCTTACTTGGAAATAATAGTGAGGATCACTGAGCCACTAGTTGGTTATCCATGCTTATTTAAAGAGTTTAAATTACTTTTTGGATTAGTACGAGTGATGGTTAGTTGAAAATGTATACTGCATTTTAAAATGAGTGATACAAGTGTCTCTATCTTCATTCAGGTGCTGTACAGCAGTCAAAACCATCAGCGTCAGAGGCTGACATTAAAAAATTCATGCGGAATTATCTCCGGTCTGCTCCCGACAGATGTGGGGGTATGGGACGCCGAATGGGCCAGACAGCGATTGATCTGTGTTCTGATTCTGAATAGGTCCAAGCTAGCATTTACACTACCAGTCAAAAGTTTATGAACCGGAAGATTTTTAATGTTTTTTAAAATGGAATTTTACTATTTTAAAATGTTATTTATTCCTGTGATTAAAGCTGAATTTTCAGCATTATTACTCCAGTCTTCAGTGTCGCATGATCTTTCAGAAATCATTCTGAAAATACTGATTTTCTGTTCAAGAAACATTTATTATTATTATTATTATTATCAATATTAAAAACCGTTGAGTACTTTTTTCTGGATTTTCTGTTGAATAGAAAGATCCAAAGATCTGAAATATAATTTATGTAAAATAAAAAGCTTTTGTAACATTAGACACCATTCAAAAGCTTGGAGTCATAAATAAATATATATATATATTATATTATAGAAAATAATACTTTTATTTAGCAAGGATGCATTAAATTGATCCAAAGTGATGACAAAGACATAATGTTACAAAAGATTATTTCTATTTCAGATAAATGCTTTTCTTCTGAACTTTCTATTCATCAAAGAAACCTGAAAAAAATTCTACTTTGCTGTTTTCAGCATAATATAACAATAATAATAATAATATGTTTTTGAGCAGCAAATAATAAAATTAGAATGATTTCTGAAGGATAATGTGACACTTAAGACTGGAGTAGTGATGCTAAAAATTCAGCTTTGAAATCACAGAAATAAATTACATTTTAAAATATATTCAAAGAGAAAACAGCTATTTTAAATAGTACAAATATTTCAAAATTTTATTTTGTTTGCTGTACTTGGATCAAATAAATGCAGGCTTAGTGAGCAGAAGAGAATTATTTAAAAAAAACATTAAAAATCTTACTATTCAAAACCATTTGACTGGTAGTGTATCTACATCGTCTATCTACAGTATGTTCTTAATTGGCCTTTTTTATGCTTTTGATTTACATTGTTAAATTTACATACTGTAGTCCCTTGACGAGATAAAATCCAGTTCACATTTGTATTTTGGAATTGTATCATGATAAATAAAATAGTTCTTACATTTATTAGTTGTGTCATTATTTTGGTTGTCTAGAATAGGACATAAATGTGTGGAAGTCATTGACCTTAATTTTTGATGTCAAGTTTTTGACGTCAATTTGATTTGACCTGTTTTTTGACGTCAATTTGGCGTCAAGTTTTTGACGTCAATTTGATTTACGTTTTTGACATGTTTTTTGACGTCAATGTTTGATGTCAATTTGACGTCAGTTTGATATCAATTGCCCACTGGGATCCCATCATAGAAAGATGTACATTGATAAATGTGGCGGCAGAAAACAATCGTCGTTTGAATATCACGCCCCTAAAAACACCCCGGTTTAGAAACCTGGCCCCTAGAGTTTACGACACGGAGAAACATAACCCGCCAAAAAGAGGAAGTGATCTCATGAAAGAGAAATTGATTTTACTCCAAAAATAAAAACCTTATAACTCATTTAACCTTATAATTGCAAACAATAGCATTAATTTATATGTATATTAAATACCAGTAAATTGAACGAAACATTCATAAACATTATAAACACTATATAGATTATTTAGTTCTCCTTAATCCACAAGAAACCCTTTAAATGTAAACAAGAATGTAAGCTATAAAATGTTATATTAAACTATTAAGTAAAACACAAATGAGGTTATAGTGGCATTCATTATAATACAACGTCAAGCTGAAATGAATGAATTAAAGCGAAACTAAACGGCATTGGGCTCACAAGCCTCTCTCATTCAACATCCAAATGTTTCCATTTTTTGCCATGTAACATTTGGTTGATAAACTATTATCTGTGATGTAAACAAGGCTTTGTACTTCACTTCGCAGATAGCAAGCACACTCGGGCCGATTCTGTCTGAAATGCGGCACTGTCGGCTCAGTCTCGGCATCGGTGAGAAGATAATGGACCAGAGCCACGCCGACTCTACAAAACACTTCTGGCTGACAGACGGCTTCTTCTATCTGGGCCGATCGCGCGGCAGGTCTACACTCGGTGTAGTTGTGTGTATCTCCTTCGCCCGACTCGGGCTCTGACGGGCCGCTGCTAGAATGAAGGAGATCCGCGCCTGAGAGAAAGATCTGGAGGTTAATCCTGAGGAGATTTCGGCGGACACAGATCTCAAGAGGAACACTTCAGCTGCAAAAGGTAAGTTATTTAATTTATTTAATATTCAGTCGCGTGTTGTTTGATGTTTTAAATGCCACGGAAGAGTATAGTTTTTAGATGGTTTCTATTAGGAGGTTTGCGATGATAACATAGCGTCAGAAAAACCGTTCGGTCCCGAATATATTGAGTGTTGATGAGTAACGTTACAGGCCTAACTGCTAAGCGCGCTCTCTTTAGAAAAACGGGGTGTTTTTTAAATATAAAAAACTGATGAGCTGTATCCTGTGCACGATAATGTTAGCTAATTAAATTAATGAATTAAATTCCATTTTGTTTTCTAGAATTAATTCGATCGTCTTTTTCAACGAGTGATTGCTATTGAATCATAGGAGTCGACTCCGCTGCTGGCGCCATAGATATCTATACGAGTGACTCTCTGATTTGATTAACTTAACCATTCAAATGAATCATTTGCTTGTGAATCAAACTGAGCACGCTGTTATAGCACCTGCTAAGACAATTCAATATGTGCAATCTGAATTAATAATAATATTTATTTTGTGGTAACTCTGCTGTTTAGGAAGCTCTGACACAGAAAAACACTTTAGATAAGAGAAAGCCGTAAAATGTGTATCATGTTTAGTTCTTGAATGGAGGCCTAATCTGTCAGCTGCATAAGAGCAGGGTCAATTTTTAGACTGAATGAAAACTTTTTAAGTTGTATGAAATATTCTTAATGGTATCAATCCACAATCTGACTTGTGATGCAGCCTGGAATAATCACACCATGTTCATTGGTTTGGTCAGAGGAGACTGTTTCCTGACTGAGCCTGGTCTTGTTTGGGTTCCTTGTCACTGATGCCTTTTGTCTTGCTTAGTTGCAGACACTTAATATTCAGCAATATTATTGACTTGACTGCACTGACACCATTTGATAATAACTGAACTGAATTATGACATAATGTTTTTATATATATATATATTAGTAAATATAATTTACTTGTTACTTTGTGGTTTAAAAAGTGTGTTAATGTTTATACTGTAGTGCATTTGTTCATTGTTAATATATATATTAAAGTATTTGGTAATTTTATAATAAAGCCTTTTTAAAGTTTTTAAATGGTTGTTTTTGTGTTTCACAGCTGAATTACATTTAGCAGGTTCTGGGCCACATTAACACATCTTTAAATGGTCTCTCACATCTTAACACATTTGGCCCGGGGACCAAGCCGAGTCTCAGCCGGATCTGGCTTGAAGTGTCTGGGCCAGATCAGGGTCACGTCAGTAAATAAGAGTCATTTTACAGGGCATGGGCCACATCTGGGCCAGAGGAAATTGTTTGTGTCTGTTTTCAGTGCGTGGGCCAGTTTTGGGCCGGGGACCCAGCCAGAATTGGGCCAGAAGTGAAGCAAGGTTGTGGCCCAGAGGTGGGCCAGACAAATTTTGCTATCTGGGTTTTGTTCCAGTATCCATGTAAAATATGACCCTTCACATGCGCAATAAATGTTTGTTTCAGCGCTGAACGCTGATTTTACAGTGGACCTTGTAAATTGTGCAGTGTAACTTTATGTTTGGTTGACTGCATTTTAGTTTGATTAATGGCTGAAATGTCAAGTTAGTAACGCTGAAATGTTGCGTGTGAGGCACCTGCGTGATCACCAATCAGTTACATAAAATAAAATAAAGATATGAAGAAAACAAATAAAATGCATTAAGAGTGTCACAAAAACGAAAGTGTTTTTTTGTTTTTTTTTGTTAATCTGTTAATTAAGATACATATATTTTGTGTAGCCCTATTTATTTTATTTTAATTTCTTTTTTTTCTCCATTCACAGAAGCACTGCAGGTGTGTGATTCCTCATGGTCTATTTATGCTGCTATTTGAGCATATAGCTAAAGCCCTGAAAGGGAAAAAAAAAGAAAAGCTTTGTTTGTCGGTTTAGGAAAATAATCAAAATGCTGTCATTAATCAATTCTCCGAAATTGTCTATGCTGCACGCAAGTTCAGGCTAACTCAAAAACACGAGCTCAGACCTGACGTCAGATTTGATCGTATCCGCTCGCGCCCTTATTGATCAATTACAAGTGTTGCGTAGAAACCACCGTACGCCCAATTCTCCGTCTTAGGTTCGTTTCGTAAATGAGGCCCATTGTTGACACACACACACACACATGCACACACACACACACACATGCACGCACGCACACAGACACACACATGCACACACACACACACACGTTGGTTTTTGTGGTTTATGGGGACTCTCCATAGGCGTAATGGTTTTTATACTGAACAAACTGTGTGTGCTATTGCCCTACACCAACCCTACACCTAAACTTAGCCCTCACAGGAGACTTTGTGCATTTTTAGATTTTCAAAAAAACACCATTTAGTATGTTTTTTAAGCCTTTTGAATTACGGGGACATAGGCAGTGTCCTCATAAACCACCTTCATATTGTAATACCTCTGTCATACCCATGTCATTATACAAATTTGTGTCCTCATAAACCACATAAACATGCACACACACACACATACACACACACACACACACACACACACACGCACACACAAACAAAACCAACCTTGAAAATGGAGTCTAAGTTCTTCTTTGCTGAATGTGATTCTGGTCCTTCATGTTTTTGACTGTAGTTAAACAAATATTAAATATTTTTGTAAATATGTATGAATGTATTTAATACAGATCAGTAAATGAATGAATATCTTATATATATTTATTATACTGTAAACTAAACAGCACCTCAGATCAGCAGATGATTCTCCCGAGCTGAATTTAAGTGGAGGAGGATGCATTGACGCATCACTCTTGATGGACACACAGCTGGGTTCAGGAGAGTCATTCTCACACAGACTGAAACACAACAGCAATACAAACTGTTTCTGAAAATCTCACACTGCTCTGACAGAAACACCTTTACTGTTTCAAACTCCCTTTAATGTTCATCTCTTTCACTGAATAATGGCGATGGGGAGGTTGTTGAATTTTTAAATATGCATTTCATATTTCCTACATGATTAATTTATGTTCCTCATCTAAACATATTTGAATCATGTAGCATGTATTTATTCTGTAAGGATGTTCAATCATATAGAATTAGTCATGTTGAAGCTAAATAAAGTAGTTATGAGTTCTTCAGAAACCCCGCTCCTTTGTGAAGGAAACTGATTCGCACCCATCACCATTTAGTCTCTCGCTGTGGATGGATCTGAGCTCTACACGGAGTTAGGGAACATAAACGCAGATCAATTATGTTGAAAGAACATAGAAATATCTGCAACCGATGTACATATTTTTTCATGGAGGACTGTGTTGTGTCTTGAGAGTTAAAAGATTAAAGTATTATTTTCTATCAATAAAAGGATCTGGCCCATGTGCCCTCTTCATTCATGCATTATAGAATAAAATAGAGCAATACAGAGACACTGGTGCAGGGACGGATGATGACGCAGAGGTGCCCTGGACTGATTATAGGCCCTCCTCAGTTCAAACTGCAGTCATTTTTCTTACCTTCAAATAGCAATGGATTTTATCTACACTAAATAGCTATAGATTATATTTACACTATGTTACAATAGCAGGATTTTCTGCTATTTATACTACTTGTTGCAAAATAGTGGCAATTATCTGCACTTCAGTATTGTATTACATTATAAACCAGTATGCAATAATAACGTATTGAGTGTAAATTATCATTTTAATTCAGATTATTAAATGGATGCCACCTTATTGATACAATAAAGCCCTCCCTACACCTACCCTAACCCTACCTACCCGTTACTTTCTGGTTATTTCTTTCATTTTTATTAAAAATAAATGCCTTTACGATGTGATATGAGATTTGAAAAGGGAGAAAAGTCTAGTCGATCGCGTCAAAAATCCTCCCATAAGTGATTTAGCATCTGCGCCACTGGAGCTGCTGGTCCATAGCAAAAGACGGGTTCAACCCCATAGCAGCTTTTTATAATCTTCACAGAGCCAATCACACGATGCTGGAGAATTAGTGTAAATAGACTCTCCGTTTACATTATCAAAGAACATTATCATTGACTTTAGTCTAATTCAAGCACTCTCAAAAACTCCCATTAATCACTGAAGTTGCTTACATTGTGAAATGAATATCTTGCTCACATCTTACGCACATCTGCACTTTGTTGTTTCTGATGAGAGAAATCGTCAGAGAGCAGAATTCATTCAGGGAGCGCTCACACTGAATAAAACACTCATCTGAACGCCTCTTATTGGTCATTGTACTCATGAGCTCAACAGAATCATGTGTGATTGGTTATAATGCGCAGTGCTGGAGCTAAAAACACAGCAGTCTCTGGCTCCGAGCCAGACAGTGAAGTTGAGCAAACACAGATTTGAATTTAGCACCGAACATCTAATCACACCGGTGTGATCGTTTATCAGAGACAAAAATATATTAATCAGCTATTTGTGTCTTTTGGAAGCTGCATTCAAAATCCACTTGACTCAAAGATCTGAGGGGCACGGTTGAAATCGTGTTATTGTAGCATGCATTTATTGTTTCTGAACATTAAAAATGTGAAACATATTCAGTTTTCTCACCTCTTGACTGTCTTTATCTGTGTGTGATGTTCTTCAGAGAGATTCATTCTGGAGGCCATGGTTTCATCTAAAAGCAGATACAGATGTTGATACACAGAGTGAGTTATGAATCATCTCAGCAGTTAATTTTCTCAAATCCAGCTCTGTCTCATCAGTCAGTCCTCAGTAATGACCTGCACACATGAAAAACTATTTCATCCTGATATTATTTACACAGAATCACATTATTCACAAACTGCAGAACAAGTTCAGACGAGCACTGTGTTAAAATGAAAGTAAAGCTGGAATCAGACGATTTACAGACTCTGTGTTTTATCTCCTAATGTCATTTTAACTACTAAGTTCTTTTTCCCCTTTCCAGAAATATAATACAGATTGATTTAACAATTGAACAGTTGTGGACAAAGTTTCAAAATGACCAGTAAAGGATTGATTTAT
>NC_136737.1:27802933-27860433 GCF_936440315.1 Barbus barbus | reverse complement strand
CACTCTAGTTTATCTGAAAACACACATTTACATTATTGCAATGGGTGGGAAATCACATTATGAATTAATGTGGTTTTATGCAATAAAGGGAGAATCATGAAACATGACTCTGATGTCAAGGCTGTATTGATTCAAAAGCAATTTTTGTACATATGGCCCAGCTCAAGGCCACCAATCAACAGATGAATCGGAGGTCAAGCCCGTTTCAGTCCCTGACCTGGAGTCAGATATAAGTTCATCCGCAAACACAAAGATACAATCTCCTCCATCTCTTCACATCCACTAAATACCGTTAAACTAAACCTTCATGGCTATGACCACAAAAATCTGAACTATAAGGTCGTTTGGTTTCAGTACAAAATTAATTTGCTACCATTTAACCTCAATCCATTGGGTCATGGAAAATGATCATGGATGTATTTCCTGCCTTAACAACAACCTGTTTTAATGGTGATGAAATTTCACTTTGCACATATTAATAGTTAAATCACTTATTTTAAAAAAGAAGTTCCAGTCCTGGAAGCTCACTGATTTCTGTTTAGGGCTGGGTGGAGTTATACATCCTGAAATGATTTAAAACACTAAATAATTGAAAGATATTGTTTATAATATACACTTCTGTCCTCTTAAATGTTTTTTATGTATTTGAAAGAAGTCTAGAATATTTAGAAGTTGTTACTCTCACTTTTAATCGATTTAATGCATTCCTGCTAAACAAAAGTATTTATTTAAAAAAAAAAAATAAATAGATAAATCATACTGGCCCCAATTTTTTTGAACAGTACTGTATATGATAATAATCATATATAAATTACTAAATTATCTATAAGTTTAAATTTATAAATTGAAAGTCACACTGAGCAAAAGCCACAGTACACTTTATGCAGAGTATAACTTAGCTGCTTATACATATATATTGATTTTTGTATTCCTGTAGATCTGTAGGTGTAGGAAACTTATGACAAGGTTATGGATTTGAATCCCAGGGAAAATATATACTGTTGTATGACACAATTGCAATGTAAGCTTCTTTTGATCTGTCATAGTCACACGTCACATTTTTATGTTCCTATAGACTTGTAGGTCTTGAATATTGTGATAGCAATCATAAGGTTATGGGTTTGACTCCCAGTAAACACACATTTCTAAAATGTATAATTTAAATGCTCTGTAAGTTTCTTTGGATCTGTCAAATTCACACATGCACATTTTATGTTCCTGTAGACTTGTAAGTCTTGAATATTGTGATAGCAATCATAAGGTTATGTGGTTTATTCCCAGGGATCACACATTTGTAAAATGTACAATTTAAATGCAGTTGCTTTGGACCTGTCAAATTCACACGTGCACATTTTTATGTTGCTATAGACTTATAGGTCTTGAATATTTTGATAGCAATAATAAGGTTATGGGTTTGAATCCCAGAAAACACACATTTGTAAAAATGAATAATTTAAATGATCTGTAGGTTTCTTTGGATCTGTCAAATTCACGCATGCACATTGTTACATAGCAACATCACCACTTTTATAAACTTGTAATAATTTTCTAGTAGTTACATAAACTGTCCCTACATTAACAATACTTTAAAGTTACCAACCCCAAATCAACACTTCTTTGGTTACTATGTTCTCCAATATGCTTATACATTAAATATGTGAAAGTGCTCAAACTAATACTATCTGTAAGTGTATTTGTGCATGATGAATGACAGGTTAGGCCTCTGTAGGTAGTGTGTGAGATCTCCACAGGTCCAGGACAGCGTGATGTGATTATCTGTGTGTGAACGAGGGCCTGCTGCTCCAGAGGAAAGCTCCTTACAGTTGAGAGGCACACTTTGACACCTCCTTTAAGCCTCTCGTCCAAACAAGCCGCTCAACAAGGTGAGGCAGGAGTTCTGCTTTTGTTTCACCCAGCGGGAATTTGAACATCATTCATCACTTGCGTCAAGACTTCTAGCACAAAAACATTGTGTGATTAGCATGTCAAGATCATTATCTCTGATAACACGGTGTGGTCGGGCGGCCGGTAGGTGCTCTGGCTAATCAATTAATCAAAACTTTATCTAAACACATGACAATTATAATGTTTGTAGTCGTGGATATAATTACCAATGCTGAATTATTATACAGGTTAATCATTTCAGCTGACTAACATGTGCTCTTCCGCAAGTGACAAATTGAAACAATAAATGAAACTTCCATTAAAAATTTTTATTTGTAAACAGTAAGGTGGTGATTTTTCGGTTACACTTTACTTAAACCTTTATGTATAATGCATTATAAAAGTAGTTTTAATGCATTAATTATGCCTTGTAATGTACCTTATAGTGCACTGTACAATCTCATGAATAATTGAATAATCTCATGAGTTAATATAGTATAACACTTATAAATTCATTGTTACACTATGCATTTTAAATTCAGTTATAATGAATTATGACAAGATATAATGTATTACAATGCTCATTATGAATAATTATAATACATTATAGCCTTTAATAACCCTTTATAATGCATTATACATAAAGGCTTTAAGTAAAGTGTTGCTGATTTTTTCAAATAATGATACTTTACGCAACTGTCTTGCTATAAAAAAAAGACTACTGCGATAGATAGATAGATAGATAGATAGATAGATAGATAGATAGATAGATAGATAGATAGATAGATAGATAGATAGATAGATAGATAGATAGATAGAAGCTTGGTTTTGTGCTCAGTGACCCATTTTTGTGTTGGTTTGTGTTTGGATTATTGTACGGTTGGAAGATCCAAACATGGCCCATTATAAAATTTCTAACAGAGTCAGTCACTTGTTGATTTTTTATCTCTTGGTATTTGATAGAATCCATGATGCCATGCGTCTAAACAAGATGTCCAGGACCTCCAGCAGAAATATAGGCAAACAACATTAAAAATACAGCAGTATATTTCATTGTACACATGGGGTACTTTTTATCCCTGTGTTCACCAAACCCATCTTGAGTGTTTGCTGCTAAAAAGCTCATTTTTTAGTTTCATCTGACCATAGAAGTCAGTCCCATTTGAAGTTCCAGTCGTGTCTGATTACTGAATAAGCTGGAGTTTGTTTTTGGATGAGCTAGGAGAATTTTCCTTGAAACCCTCCCGAAAAACATGTAGTGATGTAGGGGCTGTTTGACAATTTTTTAAAAGGTTTTCTGACCCCGAGACTCAAATATTTTCTGCAATTCTCCAGCTGTGGTCCTTGAAGAGTCTTTAGCCACTCAAACTCTCCTTCTCACCGTGCATTAGGACGATATAGACACATGTGCTCTTCCAGGCAGTTTCATTACATTTTCTGTTGATTGGAAATTATTAATTATTGCCCTGATGGTGGAAATGGGAATTTTCACTGCTCAAGCTCTTTACTTAAAGCCACTTCACTAATTTGTGAAGCTCAGTTATCTTTTGCTGCACATCAGAAATATATTATTTGGTTTTTCTTTCTTTCATTGTGATGGATGATTAAGGAAATTTCAGCTTTGTTTTCCTCCTATTTATATTTCTGTGAAACAGGAAGCCATGGCTGGATAATTTCATGTTCATAATCACCATGGAGTGCTCAAAATTGTGAATATGAATGGGAATATACTTCAGAGATATTTTACTCATAAAAATTTCTAGGGCCAATAATTGTGTTCAACGTGTATTTGAGAAAAACATTTATTTCATAATGATATTTCCCCCCATTTTAAATTCTTATTATCCAATGAAAGGTTAGATTTTTCTGATTTTTTTTAATAAAAGATCAAAAGGATTTTTTTATTTTTTTATTTTCACAGCCTTCTTTGATCATATTTACCAAGGGTGCCGATATTTTTGGCCATGACTAGATAGATAGACTGTAAAAATGTTTAAGTTGCTACTTTTTTCAAAGTAGATTGCTAAAAAATAGATTGTAATAACATAACAATGGAATAATAGATTAGAATAGAAACCTTTCTACCCCAAAATCTTTGAATGGTTTTGAATCTTTTGACTGATAATGTGTGTGTGTGATATGAAAAAAAAAAAAACTTTTCTAAGTTGTATATAAAGTACATTTTACAAACAAACACTATTTCAGTTTTTCTACTTTAAAATATTACATTTGATTTATTCATTACTTGTTGATTCTTTGTAATTATTTGTGAAATTTGAAATTTACTAGCAATTTCTCACTGAAAATTGTTTCTACGCCATTTTTTTTCAGTGTTGTATTAGATACTCTCATTGTAAGTGTTGAAAGTTAATGTGATTCTCTGTGGTTCCTCCTGCATGAACCTAAAGGGAAAATAATTGCATCCATCCACTATAAACCACCTTGACACCAGCTAAATAAAAAAATGGCTCAGAGAAGGTAGATTTGAGGAATGATCAAACGTCAGTTTGCAGATAATACTTTCTTTGACATTCAGACATTTTACAGTAAGTCTGAGTTAAATGCCCCAATACTTTTAGGGTCACTCCATTGTCATTATATCGATTATCGACCACCATTCTGTACCTGAATTGGTTGTTTAAAAACCTTTTTCAATAAATACCCTACTTTCAGAATCAGAATCAATGGCAACAAACATCAAACCTACGAAAAACATCAGATCTACATCAACAACGACTGTAAAGTCATTATAAGTGAGTGAGGAGTCTCTCTCTCTCTCTCTCTCTCGCTCTCTCTCTCTGTCCCCTGCTGAAGAGTAAACAGAGACTCCTGCTGTTAAACAGTAGCTGTGCTGTGTAGCTCTGCAAGTGTCTCTTCACACCCTGGTGAGTGAACAGCAACATAAAGCCTTCCCTGGGGAGGTGTGAGATCTCTCGCCGGCCTCAGCAGTGCTCATCCTCTCCGGTGTCGCCCCGATGCTGTAGGACGGTGTTACTTTAATGAGGTGCTAATACTCACGCCCCCGAGGCTGCTGGACTTTATTTTCACGGGGCAAGTGCATGACCCAGCGGTCACACTAAGTACACAACCATTAGCTTGATTGATGTCAAACTTAAAAATGGTGAAATGTTGGACTTCTGAAATCTAACAATTTATCTTCTTTTTATCTTTATCTTCTTTATCTTCTCCTATTTTTTAATAATATATCTGAGCGAAAAGCATTTATTAACTAAAACTAAAATTATTAAAAACATGGAAATACTATATGAAAAAAAATGAAAATTAGGAATGAAGCACTAAAATTGCTGGAAATTAACTGGAAAATGGAAATAAATGTAAAAAAGAAAACTGAAACTGAAAAAAATAATACTGAAAAAACTACTACTAATCATAAAACAAGCCTAAATATAGTAATTTAAAACAATAATTACAATAGCACACAGAAAATTTTAAAAATAAAAAATAAATAAACTAAAATTAACCAAAAAAGTAAAAAAATAAATAAAAGCATATTCAAAATATTAATAAAAAAACCTATAATTGTGTATAAATCCTAAAATAACACTGGAAAGGATTAAACACTCAGAGCTTTCATCAACTGTCACTTTATACATCAGAATTTATATGTAAAATAACTTGCACTTCTACACTCAGATTTGCATATATTTGCATATAAAATCTGGATTACACTGTTTTAGCCTTAGACTAATAAACATAATGCAATGAATATTAGTCAGTCATGTACAAATAAAACAAGAATGAAATTTATGTAATAATACTATGAACTGAATGTGTTTTAAATGCACAATAACCAGATTTATATATTTATCATCTTATGTATTTGTTAAAGCAATCTCACATTTTAACTACTTGAATATTGCTTGTTCAACAGCCTTATTTGAACTATGTTCACACTTTTTAAACTATAAGTATGTATGTATGTATGTATTTATTTAAAATAAAAGATTCATGCTGAGTGATAAGATTTTGAATCAGTATACCTTCCAATATGTTTTGGGTATATGAGTTTATATATATATATATATATATATAATCATCCTGACTTTATAATGAAGTGGGGAGGGGGGAGCCTTATTAAATTCTTAAAAGGAATTCTCATTTAGAAGTTTGGCTAGACTTTTTATTTTTGTTTCTCTAAAAAAATATAAATATTTTGGTCTGCCAAATCAGGGGCAGGGTCAAAAATTATTTAAACCATTTTCTTGACAGGCCAAGTTAGTTCAGTTGTAAAATGTCATGTGATGTGACTCACCAAAAATTCAATGATTTTTTTTTTGTTTATATATTTAGTATTTAAGGTGTAAATAAAATATGTTATTACTTATTACTTAAATTGCAGGTGGATTGAGGTAATCTCTGTGAAAATTTCTACAACTAACACAGCACCATGTCCTCTCCACAATCTCTTTCTATATACACCATTGTTGCGTTATAATCAGCATAGCCCAAACCAGTAATAAAGTTAAGATGCTTAGCCAATCCCATATTAGCTTTGTTTTATTGTTTTTTTCTATGGATCCTAATTAGTACAAATTGTTGCAGCGCTAAGTCACCGCAGAAGCCGCCAAAGACTTCCTAATATCCCTCGGAGTGAGAACCTGTCAAGCAATTAGCTGATTTACCCCCAAAGCTAAACTTTGTAAAACAAAAGCGGTAGTTGCTGCAGGGTGGAGAATAGCAGTTGAACGTAGATCTGCATGACAGTTCGGCCCACATTAGCACAGCAAAAAGGTCCTTTACTGCCATCGTTGGCACATGCTGTGAGAGGAGGCTTTGTGCTGCCCATCTGAAGAGCACTGTAGGACGGTTAGCACCTCGGCTCAATATTCCTCGGCATTGCTGCATCACAAAGAGAGGTGTGTGTTCTACCTTTGGGGGCTGAAGAATTTAGCACATTTAAAGAGCTTGTTTCCTAACAATGGCACTCCTCGTGACATCATCGCGACTCCTTGAAAGTCAGACTGAGAGTAAATACAAAGGCCTTAATATCTAGGGAATAACTAACAAGGTTTTACAAAAGAACTAAGGTCATGTCTGGTGTTAGCTGATAACAATATGGACAACAGATGCTGTTAAACAGTATTTTGCAATCTTTCAGATGTTAAACAAAGAATTTGAGGCCAAGCGGACAAATACGGCCTACTATTGTGAATGTGCTTTCACCATAGTAATAATGGGCGCAATTTAGTTTCATACATTACAACATGTTACTTGTGTCCTGTGTAAATAATAATATGATGCTCAGTTTTTGACTGACACTATTATTACATTTAAAATAGTCATACTTTGGAGGATGTAAAGTAAAAAATGTCAGGGTGGTGCAACTGTCGTAATATCATAGTAATAATAATAATAATAATTACAATGAAGAACAAGGCTCATTAAAAGAATAAAATATTTTTTTTTATAAAGTCAACATTGTTGTCATTTCTTTTGTCTGCCAAATAAAAGTCATGTGGTGCAACCGACAAAACGACATCATAGAACAGATCCCCACAGACCCCCCCACCATTACTATGTGTCAAGGTTAATAACTCTGAAAATGTTACCTTTTTATGACAAGGATGTGTCAGGTTGTAAAATGTCATATGGTGCGACTCCCAAAAAACATATGAACATATGAATAAGCCATGTTATTTGTAAATAAAAAAAAAAAAAAAAGAAAAAGAAAAAGTATTTTTCAAAAAATATCTTTTTACATTTATAATATTTAAGATACTTGGAAAATATACATCATGGTAACACCAAATGACATTAAATTTAAGAGTCATTTAATTTAAACTTCTCTTGAATTACTATAAGTTCTTCAAAAATATATGAAACCAATTTTAATTCTAGAACATTCTAGAACTGTGTACATGTGTAACTGTAGGTTATCGTAAATTAATATACTTAACTGATGTACCGTTACAAGTATATAAATATATGCACCAATGACAATGACTTATTCATTTGAATAATCTTGTTTTTTATTCATAACCATCAAGTTCCATATAAAATGTAATAAAATGTACAACTGAGATGACATACCATTAAATTTTAAAGTATTTAAAATTGCAACAGGCTTTTGAATATAATCATAATATCATAATATTGAATGGTTAATATATACACATCTGTATATATGCAAGTACACTACAAATGCACATTCAATACATTTAAACACACTTCTTTCTCACAAGTGTATTTTTTGCCATAATTACGATTACTCACACAGCATGATATAGTATTTTGGTCATATCAGCCATTTCTACTTCAAAGAATTCAGACTTCCTGCTCTCCGTCAGCCGATGTGCATTGAAATACTGGCATGTCGGAAATACTCCAGCTAACACACTTCCAACAAAATACTTAGAAAATAAAGTATCAAAGAGTTCTCCAATAAAACAAAGCATGGTATTTTGACTACATCCCAACCACACTCACTTCCACGGCAGAGTTCAGATGCCCCTAGTGACAGGTCATGGATGTACAATGCCACTGATTACGGCTGACAGATCTGATCAAAGACAAACGCTCACAGCAGCACGATCGAGTGAAAACAGGCCAGGAATCAAAACTAGAACCACAGCTGGATACAGAAGCATCTGTCCACATGGCCCCTATGACACACAAACCAGCTGTAACAAAATCAAGCCTGAATCCCAATATTGCCACAAAGAGTGAATGAGCCATCGCTAAACATGAGGGCGCTGATGAGACGAAGAGACTTTAAAAAATGTGTCGTTTTGCTGGTGAAAAATTACAATTTCATAATGTGAAGAGTTTATCCAGTCTATACTATAATTTAATATATATATGAGTTTATATTAAACTATTAAAATAATTTTCAGTATTCGAAATACAGCTGAAATAACATAAAATATAAATATTAGGTAAAGCTTACACTTAATAACTTTAAACATTTAAAAAATTTGAAATTTTGCCAACCAAAATAACTAAGTTGGAGTTGAATTATTAACTAATAATGTAAAATATATATATTCTCAAGGCCTCAAGACTCAAGATTTTTATATTTTAATAACCAGCAGTGAAATGTAGGTCAGGTCCGCTCCAAGGACAGTGCAATTATATAGAATACAAATGTTAAGAATAAAATAAGATAAAAGATAAAAAATATAAATATAAATGTGCAGGTGTCAGCGAATCACAGTCACCCCAGTCATCAGCACCTACGCTAACGAGATCACTGTCACCTGCCTTCTAATTCACCGCACGTGCCACGGCCAATCAGCACCACTATATCTGCACTCTGCCAGCACTCCTTCCTTGTCCGGTCTACCGTTCACTAACCAGAACCTAGCCTGACTCTCTCACGAATAACCTGTGATCTGCTTACCTCCAGAGTTCCCACTGCTCCATCGTCAACGATCTCCACCGCTCCTGTGCTCCACCGATCCCTGGATGTCCGCAAACCTCCTGAGCCCGACCCTTCCGCTGAGATACTCACCTCCGGATACCACTCATGTCCTTTCCTCACTTCCTTACCTGTCTGTCAATAAACCCTGTTAACCACATTCCTCCGTGTCCCTAGTCTGTGACCTGACAGAAGACCGGACCTACAACAGCGGCGTGTCATGGATCCTCGGCCGTCGACACGCTGGAGGAATTGGTTAACACCCTCCGTGCCTCACTCCTGCCGGCACCAACCCCCGAACTTGCCTCTGTGAGTCCCATGGCTATTCCATCAACTTACGCGGGTGATGCAGCTGGGTGTGGCGGCTTTCTTCTCCAGGTCTCACTCTACATCAAGATGCAGCCCCAGAAGAGGTCGAAAGTGGCATTCCTCACCTCCCTGCTGTCCGGTAAGGCGTTGCTTTGGGCCAAGGCTATTTGGGATGCCCAGAGCGTCATTGTTAACTCATTTGATGCCTTTACGAGTCATTTCAAGGAGGTCTTCGGAGTCGCGTCAGGGATGATCTCCATGCAGGACCGATTGCTAAGGCTGAGTCAAGGTGAAGCCTCTGTGGATGACTATACGCTGGAATTCCGCACCCTTGCGGCCACAAGTGGCTGGAATGAGGCGGCGCTGCTCAGCACTTACCGCGCGGGGCTGAATCCTCGTCTGCGCGCCCAAATGGCCATATGATGACAATGTGGGCCTGGAATCCTTCATGCAACGGGCCTCTTGGATCTCGCAACGCCTTGCCGCCTGTCTAGCGGATGAAGCCGCTCCCCAGCTCGCCACACCCGCCACCTGTCCCCCAGTACCAGAACCCATGCTCGTGGATGCTGCCTGACTATCACGCACGGAGCGTGCGCGCCGCATTGCGGCTCAACTGTGCCTGTACTGTTCAGCCCCGGGGCACTTTATCAGGGAGTGCCCCGTAAGACCTCCACGCCCAGCGGTGAGTACCCTTCAGCTAGAACCAGACATTGCTTCCTTATCCCTCTTGCCAGTGTTACTTCTCACCCCTGACTCCTCTGTTACAGTCTCCGCCCTGATCGACTCTGGTTCCTCGGGCAACTTCATCTCCCAAGCCCTCTTAAACCATCTAAACTTCCCACGAAGGCAGCAACCACGGGAGCTCCGAGCCGAGACCATCCAGGGAAAGCGGCTGGGACGGGGTAGAGTCACGTTCCGAGCCCCCCCGCTGCAACTCCGTATTGGGTGTCTACACGAGGAGTCCATCACTTTTCTGGTACTGGAGGGACCCACGGTGGACATCATCCTGGGACGCCCCTGGCTCCAACAGCACTCCCCTGAGATCAGATGGGATCCATGCGAAATCATTCGCTGGAGCGAGCACTGCCACCGGAACTGCCTGCCCCCAGTCCTCAAACCACCCAAAGACCCTGCGGTCGTTCAGGTCAGTTCCACCCTAGTCGAGAGCCCTGAGCCCCCGGTGAAGTGCACGGTCCCATCCTACTACCGGGCGTTCCAGGATGTGTTTAGTAAGCAGGCGGCCACACGCCTTCCACCGCACCGGCCATGGGACTGCGCCATCGACCTGCTGCCCATCCCGGAGCGCAAGGCAATGGAGGTGTACATCAAGGAGGCTCTCCACCAAGGTTTCATCCACCCCTCGAAATCCCCCGCCGCCGCTAGCTTCATCTTTGTGGGCAAAAAGGACGGAGGCTTGAGGCCATATATTGACTGCCGGGCCCTGAATGCCCAGACGGTGAAGCTGCCCTACCCACTTCCCCTGGTCCCTGCCGCCCTCGAGGAACTCCGTGGAGCCCGCATCTTCTCCAAGCTGGACCTGCGGAGCGCTTATAACCTCGTGAGGATCAAGGCGGGCGACGAGTGGAAGACGGCATTCATCACCCCTGCTGGCCACTACGAATACCGGGTCATGCCGTATGGCCTATCCAACTCACCGTCCGTCTTCCAGGGCTTCATGAATGAGGTGTTCCGGGAGTTCCTGCACCGATTCGTGATCGTGTACATAGATGACATCTTGATTTACTCCCGGAACTTGACGACCATCGCCAACACGTGACGCAGGTCCTTCAGCGGCTCAGGAGACATCATCTTTACCTGAAGTTGGAGAAGTGCGAGTTCCATCGCTCCACAGTGCAGTTCCTCGGGTACGTCATCGGTCCTGACGGTATCCAGATGGACCAGGGGAAGGTACAGGACATTCTGGACTGGCCTCTCCCGTCCTCCGTAAAGGAACTACAGCGATTCCTTGGACTTGCCAACTTTTACCAAAGGTTTATCCACCTGTAAAGCCGGCTGTCGGCGCCCCTTACCACCATGCTACGTGGCAAGCCCAAGTCTCTGTCCTGGAGCCCCGAAGCCCGGGAGGCCTTCCACCTGCTCAAGGAAGCTTTCAGCACGGCCCCCATCCTCCGACACCCTGATCCCCAGATTCCCTTCGTGGTCGAGGTAGACGCCTCTACCACCGGCGTAGGGGCCGTGCTATCACAATTCCGCGGTGAGCCTCCCCGCCTCCATCCTTGCGCCTTCTTCTCCCGGAAGTTGACCCCTGCGGAGCAGAACTACGACTTTGGGAACCGTGAATTGCTAGCCATCAAGTTGGCTTTGGAGGAGTGGCGTCACTGGCTGGAGGGAGCCCCATTACCCTTCACTGTTATCACAGACCATAAAAACCTCCAGTATCTCCGCGATGCCAAAAGACTCAATCCCCGTCAAGCCCGCTGGGCATTGTTCTTCACCCGCTTCTCCTTCTCCATCACTTACCACCCAGGAAACCGGAATCTCAAAGCCGACGCACTCTCCCGTCTCCACGCCCCCGACACTCCCTCCGACCCTGAACCCATTCTCCCTCCAGCCCTCATTGTCAGCCCCATCCAATGGGAAGTCACCAAGAACATCCGCGACCCAGCTCCGCAGGGAGGCCCAGAAGGGAAGATGTATGTACCACGGGCTCAACGCCTACCCCTTCTGGGCCCAGTCCATGAAGTACCAGGCTCTGGACACCCAGGCAGTCAGCGAACCCTCTCGCTCCTCCAAACTCTGTACTGGTGGCCCAGTATGGCCGTGGATGTCACCCAGTACGTCCGTGGCTGTTTAGTCTGTGCTATATCTCAGTCTCCTCGTCATATTCCCGCAGGCAAGCTGGTTCCCCTGCCCATTCCCCGAAGGCCCTGTTCCCACATAGGCGTCGACTTTGTCACCGACCTCCCTGGGTCTGAAGGGAATACCTGTGTGCTAGTCGTGGTGGATCGCTTCTCTAAGGCCTGCAAGTTGATTCCCCTCATTGGTTCAGAGAGAGTGAGAGGGTATGGGACTCAGCTCACATCCACCTCCAGCGAGCAATGCGGAGGCATAAGCGCTTTGCAGACGCCCGACGCTCTGAACCCCCCCCGATTCCAGCCAGGAGACCGGGTCTGGCTCTCCACCCGAGACCTCCGCCTCCACCTGCCTTGCAAGAAGCTGAGTCCCTGCTTCATTGGTCCCTTCCGAGTACAGAGTCAGGTCAACGATGTCACCTACCAGCTTCAGCTCCCCCCAAGGTATCGCATACACCCCACCTTCCACGTTTCCCTCCTTAAACCCTTCTTCCCCTCTGCCACTGGATGCACAGAACCGGATGCACCCCCTCCTCCTCCGGAGATGCTAGATGGGGCAAAGGTCTACCGAGTCCGCACCATCCTGGACTCGCGGCGACGGGGCGCCCGGCTCGAATACCTGGTCGACTGGGAGGGATATGGCCCAGAGGAGAGATCCTGGGTGGCCAGGGACGACGTTCTGGACCCCTTGCTCCTGGAGGACTTTCATAGGAACCATCCCAGTCGTCCCGCACCCAGAGGTCGGGGCCGCCTTCGTCGCCATGTTAGGGCATCAGCAGCCGCCCCTGGAGGGGGGGGGGGGGGGGGGGGGGTAATGTCAGCGAATCACAGTCACCCCAGTCATCAGCACCCACGCTAACGAGATCACTGTCACCTGCCTTCTAATTCACCATACCTGCCACGGCCAATCAGCACCAATATATCGGCACCACTGCTCCATCGTCGACGATCTCCACCGCTCCTGTGCTCCACCGATCCCTGGATCTCCGCAAACCTCCTGAGCCCGACCCTTCTGCTGAGATACTCACCTCCGGATACCACTCACGTCCTTTCCTCACTTCCTTACCTGTCGGTCAATAAACCCTGTTAACCACATTCCTCCGTGTCCCTAGTCTGTGACCTGACAGCAGGTCAGTATGTTGTTGACTTAAATAGTAATAAAGAGGAATGTGCAAAAAATACCTATTTTTATATCATTTAAAAATACTTGAACAGTTTAATATTATATACTAAATAAAATACAAATGTTTTAAAAAATGTATACTAACATTTATTTACCTTAAATTTAACATTGTCTTCCCTTACAGTGTGCAAATGTGTATATATAAAAAAACTTATATTAATATATAAATAAACAATGCTGCTGCTTAAGTGTGTGTTTCATGTCATAGATGTTGTTGTCTGGTGTATTTTAGCGCAGCTGATATTCTCCAGTCAGCTTTAAGGAGCACAACTATCCGTTCTATAAACTTAACTAAAAAGTCTATTGTCATTTTTTTCCTTCTAGAAATCACACTCCTGCAAAAGTGCTGCTAAATTCGCACCAATCTTACTGGTTACGATCGACGATTCGCTCTTGCTTCTGTGTCAAATAAGGCTCAATAATCAATGAAAGCATTGATCATTCCTAATGAAAGATCAATTGCATTAGCTTCCCAGTCAAGGGCTTCCACTAAACCCGAGACAAACACAATTTTTGTATATGCTATCACAATGAAGGTTATCTCTGCGGGCAATGGCAACCCAGGTGACAGCTATTTCCCATGATGCTGCAAAAGCAGTCAAGCTGTCCATCTAGCTGTCAGCTGACCGCTGGTTCCCATGGTTCCCCCCGCTGCCACTCAACAGAGCTGAAAGCCTCTATTATCTGGCGGAGCTGGAAAGGAACTGCTCGGGCTTTGATAAGCTATCACCGGTCCCAGGTGAGAGCCGGCTAACAGCACATCAGGACAAAACAACGCCTGGCAATGAAATAGGCCGTCTTTATCAGCCAGTGGCGCACAGAGCCACTCTGGGTTCATCTCGCAGGTGCTCTTAACACATTTATATATGCAGATAATCTGAAGAGATCATTTATTGGAAATCCAAAAAAATCTCTTTGGGGTTTTTCAAATCTCATTTCAGACTATTCAGAAACATGTTCGGTTTGCTTTTCAGTGTTTACTTTTAAACAGGCCTAGCATTTTCCCAATTCAACCCCACAATTAATTAATTGATAATATAATCTATATATGATCAATAAATTCATTAATTTTGGGGTATAATATATATATTCTGACACCACTTGTGAAAATACTTCAATAATTCTAGTTAGCAAAAACATGGATTATAGAATGTTTGTCATTTTCCTTTCAAAGAGCAACTTGTGAAGATTATTTACATACTGTTTATTAAATGTTTCTGAATCTTAAAATGTATACATATATTAATATATATTTTTTCTTTTTTTTAATTTTATAAATAAATTAATATTATATTCAGCATAATAGTATATTAAATGTTTCTGAATCTAAAAATATTATACATATATGAATACAAAAAGTAATATATATTAGTTTGTAAATAAATTTATATTTTTTCAGCATAGTATGTATTATACTAAATGTTTGTGAATCTAAAAAAAAATATTCTACATATATATATATATATATATATTAATATAAATTGGATGTTTTAGTTTATTTTGCAAAAACAATAATATATATATATATATATATATATATATATATATATATAAAGGATGTATTACATTTATCAAAAGTGACAGTAAACACATTTATAAATTTATATTACATGTAATATTAATTTACATTTATATTACAAAGGATTTCTATTTCAAATAAACACTTTTTTTTACTTTCTGCTCATTGAAAAATCCTGAGAAAAAATGCATGAAACAGCAAAAATATTTGGCAACACAATTATTTTCAACATTGTTAATAATCAAAAATGTTTCTTGAGCAGCAAATCAGCATATAAGTATGATTTCTGAAGGATCATGTGACACTGAAAATTCAGCTTTGATCACAGGAATAAATTATATATGACTATATATATTCACACACACACACAGGCATTCAGAACACATTTCAGCGTCTATCTGATATTTAGCCTACATACAAATATCTTGTGAATACGAATGAGATCAACGCGTTATATAATGATTTCTCTAACCCTGTGCTTTTTCCTCCCGGTGAAAATCTGACAGGGTGTGACTGACTGTCATTCACTTACACGAGGCTGCCAGAGAAACATTTCATTTGATTTTAATTAGTTGTATTCACGGCCCTCAATCCCATAAAATAAGCGTAACTACCACCAGTTTGTGTACAAACATCTCCCTGTAGAGCGCGTGAGGATCAGCCGGGATAGAAACATGACACCTAACAGCATTAGCAGACCGCTGAGGTGAGTTTACTTCATTCAGACCGCGACATGAGGCTTTTATGTCAAAGCAAGCACTGCTTTTCTGACACACTAATAAATTTAAGGTTGGCTGAGTACACCGTTTCATTACCCGAGCTGCCCGGGAGCAAAAATGTCAGATTGTCTCAGTTCCGCCAAGTATTCGAATTATTGTCATCCAGGTTTTCTAAATATTTTCAACAGCTTCGGTATTGTAACCGTTTCTGATCATTATAGAGTTGATTGCGCTCGGAAATTCTGGACGCAGCCACCCAGAACCGCGAAAAAAACCCGCCCGCGCTCTCGAGGAACGGATAAACATTAAACAATCTTTCGAACGAGTCACGCGCGGGAAACGAGGACAAAGCGCGAAATAATGCACTTCCCGCGCGAATCACAAAAGAAAAGGCGTCGAATAATTGATTTCATTTCAGTTTTTCTCTAGTGTGAAATTTCCTTTGGCTATCGTCTAATCTCGTATCTTCGCCACAGTCTGAATTACACTTTTTCCACTCTGGTAAGGCGGTGAACGGTTGTTTGTTCTGCTAATTAACTTTATTACCCTGATAGCTCCCTACAGCCTTTGACAAAAACAATTACCATTCTTTTTTTTCTTTTTTTTCTCCTTGCTGGCAGAAAGACTATTAATTAGAAACGGGCCCTGGTCTCTGCCATGTTCCCAAGCCCTCAAGCAGGATAGCATTACATTGTCAGTAGTAATTTAGCTCTCATCTGTCTCTGCTAATTATTGTCACATTCATCAAATTCATCAAGGAAAGTGCTCTCAGAAGGATTGCATATTTGCAGTTAATATAGCATAAACTGGTATTACCCATCACCACATTTGTGATGATGAGAGGGACACAACTTATTCAGCCCTAATTAGAGCAAGCTGGGTAATTAATTATACATTCCGCCTTATATTACGTCTGAGTCCCAGATATTGTTTGTGGAAAAACTGGAGAGGGAGCGAGAGGAGATAGCAGGAGAAGCCAAGAGGCATGACAAGGGGGGGTGGGTGATGTGTTTTGTCACGTGTGCCTTGCTGTAATTCCCACCTGACAAACGTCCGAAAATCAGGGGGAAATTGCAACTTGTCAGCCGCCGAATAACCTGCGTAATAACTGATTAATGAGCAGCACCTGTGACAGGTGTGCGTTGGGAGACGTGCCGCGGCAAAAACAACTCGCAAACATTCCCAAAAAGATGCTTTACTAGAATTTACCGCTTCGTCAGATTGCGTATTTCAAAAATCAAATGGGGTAAAAAGTATGACAACTAGCCCCGGTGTCCTCCAAAACAGGACTAGGCTCACAGAATGACACGCAAAAACTATTCCAGTCCATTTGCATGTTATCAAACATATTTTATGTGACAAGCTCTTGTAACTGAGTGTCTTCTCTGGTTTGGTGACACAGATCTCTGTGTGTGTGTGTGTGTGTGTGTGTGTGTGTGTGTGTGTGTGTGGAAGATCCACTGCCAAACCCCTGCGGGCCCTACAGGGACCTAGCATTGCCCTTCTTCCAAATCCCATCTGCACCTTTCCTGCGAGCGTTTCTCACCGTGCTACAATTACACATGACACATTTAATCACATCACACAGTGTCGTCCTGGGACCTTCTCTCATGGATCTGTGTTTACTCTTGAGGTCAAACCTGACCTGCTGACGGCTACTCTATCTGTCCTGAAAGCATGGAGGTTTTTTATCACGGCTTTCAGGGAAGGTAACGGCAAGGATAAAGGAATAAACAATCCCGATATCAGATAACCAGATGAGGAAATTCTGTATATAATACACTATACATTATCCTCACAAATGATAATGGATATGTAGGCTATAGGGCAAACGGCAGGTCTCTTATGACTGCAATTCAAGAAATGATAAATGAATATAGTCATCAGAACCTGCAAAATTGCGGTAATTGTTGAAAAAACATAAACCCTGACAAATTATTAAGTGTAATCACAAAACCACAAAAATATTAAATTATGTCCATAATAACAAGAATATACAAAAACTTTAAAAAACAATTAAACTTTATTTTCAAGTCTATTGTCAAAATATACACTTACCATAAATAAAATCTAAAAAAAGTTCAAATATTCTATTGTGTTTAATTCTGTTATACTCTATTTCATCATGCTCTATTGTACTTTCTTGAATTATTTTCTTTGTATGCCTATTTCTATTATAATTAATTTATTGTGTTTTGTTCTATTCTATTATATTCTATTCTGTTCTGTTCTATTCTGTAATGCTTCATTCTGTTCTAACATGCTGTGTTCTATTCTATTCTATTCTATTCTATTCTATTCTATTCTATTCTATTCTATTCTGTTCTATTCTATAGTTTTTTTTTTATCCTAATCTGTACTGCTGTGCTTCTGTTCAATTCTCTTTTTATATTTTTATGTTCTGTTCTACTGTAATAGTTTATTCTGCTGTGTGTTATAGTTTGCTGTTTAGCTCTTTATTTAAAAAAAAAAAAAACTATGCATTGGTCTATTTTATTCTATTGTGATCTATTATTCTGTGTAATATTCTGTTCTGTTCCACTCTAGTCTGTTGCACTCTTTATTATTCTGCTGTGCTTTTTACTGCACATTATTATGTTATATACTGCTGTGTTTATTCTATTCTACTTCTATTCTCTTTTGTTCTTCTGGGCTAAACTATATTCTATTGTGATCTTTTTTGTTGTTGTTTATTTTGGAACACTTTGCATTATTTGATTCTATTGTGATCTATTGTATTCTTCAGTGTATTATTTTATTCAATCTCAATTTCATTCTGTTGTGCTTTATTTTATTCTCCTTAGATTCTATTCTATGCTTTATTTTCCGCAGTGAATTATTCTGTTCTGCTGTGTTTTATGCTATTCTGTTCTGCTGTTCATTTTATTCTATACAACTAATTTCTATTCTATTGTGTTCTATTTTGCTGTGCTTTATTCTATTATGCTATGCATTGTTATATAACTTTCAAATGTGCATTCAACTGTTCTGTGCTGATCTATTATGTTCTTTATTGTATTATTCTATTCAATTCCACTCTAGACTCTTACATTCTATTTTACTCTGTTGTGCTTTATTTTATTTTATGGTCTATTCTGTGCTTTATTTTCTGATGTGCATTATTCTATTCTTTTCTGCTCTGTTTATTTTATTCTATATTCTGTTTAATATTTCTATATTCCATTCTAATTTTATTGTACTTCATTCTATTTTGTTATTCTGGACTAATTTCTATTCTATTGTATTCTATTTCGTGGTGCTTTATTCTATTATTTTATAACTTTCTACTATGCATTATTCGTTCCTATGCTGATCTTAATATTTTTGAGTGTATTATTCTATTCAGTTCCACTAGTCTGTGGAGCCGTATTCTGTTCTGTTCTATTCTATCCTGCTGTCCTCTATTATGTTTTTTTTTCATACTGCATTCTTTTCTATTCTATCTAAATATTAAAGTCATCCTTCTGTAACTGGGATATATTTACGATACATCCTAGTAACACAGTTTCTGTCAAACGCATAGAAAATTAATAGCCGAGAGATGACATGTTGAAAGGAGAAAGAACATCCCAGATTCACAGGAGAAGAGACTTCCACATGCCATAAAACTGTCAGATTAAGCAAACATGTGCCAGTCGATCTCGCTACACAGTGACCACCATCACCTCTGAGGCGAAACTATTAAGTCCAACATTTCCCCCTGTAAGTGTTTATCTGAGGAGGGAGACTTACATGTCCTCCGGAGCAGATATTGAAACTGATTGGACAATGGCGGAATACCAGATGGGCGTAGCACAAGGCCAACCCCAGCAAATAGGAAGAAAAAATCTTAATCTGCAACACAATGGCGTGCTCTTGAAACCCTATCATTTTCACTTCCTGTGAATCGGCTGTCTGACTGTGAATGAAGTCAAAGGAGTGGATAGTGTCGAAAATTGGATCACAGCTAACATTCGTTCATTTTTATCAGCAGCTGCCAAAGGTCATCTGGCATAATAGCTGATGAATTTAAACCCCACGGATTTCATTTGCAATTTTCAATTTAGCGAGGCCTCTGAACCCCGCGGCGATAAGGGTTTCCACCTATCGTGGCCTGTCACAAACATCAAGGATCGCTGTGAACCCACAGGAAAAGAAGGAAGGAGAGTGTCAGCGAGGAAGATAAGACCAGGGGGAAGACGGGAATCGTATGGAAAAGTTGGGGGGCTCCCTACGTGGTTAAGTTCAGAAAATGCCATTTGTGACAAGCAATCATGGAGACCCACGGAGCGACAAATAAACGATTCTTCCAGTCATCTTACATCTTTTTTAGGGCCAATCCTGTTGCCTTCTGATGGTCGAAGATGACCTAGCAAATGGGAGCAGTGTCCATTAGCTCAAGGTATATTTGTTGAGACATCATAAAAACCTAAATACATTTGTTAGACTGCAAATAATAGCTACCGTTGGATTTCCCACAATTCTTTCTGCCTCAGTAACCTTTAATCACCATTGCACGACCATTCTTAATATGCCAAATCCTGTTCCATCCATTATCGAGAATTATTATCCCGTTCAGGCAGCTTTTGAAGGGATTCCAAAAAAAATGGCTCCATCAAATTCAATTTAGTGCTGGTTAGGAACAGCTGACTGTCATAGAAATGAGGCAGCGATCCGACAGGAGGTTCAGATGAATGGGAAGAGGCTCTCGAAGACACTTGGCAAGCCCTCCTGCGCCAGAGAAGGAATGGAAATCACAGTGAACAGCTGTGACTAATACCATCTTGTAAGTGCTAGACCCCAAAGAAAATGTAGAGTGCTTCAGAACAATTCGACGAGAGCTGGGAGGAGGACGCGGGGAAAAAGGAGATTTTCCTTAAAAGCTAAATGACGGACTGTGTCTTAACGGTAGGAGGTGTGCAATAATAGGCCTGATTGAGGCGTACTTGGAATTTAATGGCAAATAAATTGTGTGGAGCCTTGGAGTCGGTGGCAAAACAAATGAAGGACGGTCGCCGTTTGGTGACGGATGACAACATGAGCATGTTAATCCCGACGCATCAAAGAGGAACTAGTCCTAATATATCTTCATTATGCTCATACAATGCTGAATGCACTTAGTGATGTTTTAGAGCACGCAAGGCCATTAATGCTATACTCAACGGCTTCATTATTCATGAAATAAAGACCATCGGAAGACGCTAGCGGAAAAAGATATCAAAGCCTCGGAATGGAGAAGAGAGGTCTGGGTAAAGATCATGCAAATCCATTTGTTTCTGATACCTGGTTGAGTAAAAGACTATGCTGTGTGCATGAAGGTGTGTGAGTGTGCTTGTATCCTCGGAGAATGCCTCGTCTTCCACAGCCGGGAACAATGCAGATGGATGCAGAGGGACCCTGGGACGCATGACAAGTGTCTTCATCCTGCATTAATTGCTCAAATTGAAGCAGTGCCACATCTCTCCAAACTAGACGTTGCTGTGAGTTCCCTTTGATATGATAATGGAATGCTTCTTAGCGAAGGGAAATGCAAATTGCAGGCGGTAATTTGGTGGCATGCACCTGCCGACACGGCACTCTCTCTCTCTCTCTTTCCCTCTCACCACGGCAGCGGCTTCATCCACGCACACAAAAGCGGCCCACTGGTGAAACGCTCGTGTGTGCCCGCGTTACCGACAGATGCTCCCCTCTGTAGCCATTGTGTGGCTGCTCTGATAGAAGCTGACAGTAGAGTACACATAGATTTAGCAGCATGCTAATAATCAGTCAACATTTTGGATAATTTTTGCATTTAATTGCATCCTCAAATGAGGCACAATAACATTTAAGCTCGGCCGTCAAATCAGAAAGGAGACTGCGAATGATAAAGGCATCAGTTTTTAAGCACTTGTGTTGCCATTTTCAAATTTGGCCTTTCGCGCAAGAAAAATGGCCGCACAGTTCAGCCGTGATCAATCCAGGTTTGTACAAGGTGAAGCCATGTTATAAACAACAACAGTTAACTTTAATTCATTAATGTCAACATGAAACACTATTCACAACCCATTTTACTTTGGTAGTTTGTCTTATTTGGGTCAGTGATGTAAAAGAGTGTTAATTATAAAGTAAATGAAAAAAATATTTTAAAAATCTACTGTAAACGTTTTTAGAAATATACTTATTACGTTGATTTATAGCGTTGAAAAGTTTCAATTTAATGACCCTAAAGAAGTATAACCATAAAGTAATAACATTTTACTCGTTGAATACATGTGAATTAAAATATATTTTAATAAAGTTAATAAAGTTTAATAAAGTAAAATATATTACCTTATGGATTAATAACTCGTAAATATCATAAAAAAAAATTGGCATTTTGCCTTTTTTAAGTGAAATTAACTGATATTTTAAGCGACTTACTGAGTTAACGCACAGTTAACACAGACCTTTGAGGGTCTGCAGGATTCCTCTATAATATTATTTACTCTTTTATGTTTAGTTTTTTTTACACTTTTTTTTCAGTTTTCCACTTAGTCATGTATCCCCCCAGCAACTGTGTAAAAGTAGCACAATTTTGACTTGGCAACCCTGATATTAGGCAATATACCACTATAGTGAGGTATATAGAACTAGGTTAATCAAACAGATTTTCCATCAGAGCGCTAAACATAATGACACAATCAGTGGTTCAATAGCTAGGAGTAGCTGCTTGTCCAAACAGTGTTTTTTTTTTTTTACATGTTGCTCACACCACATTACTTTGATTTGGTGTATATACGTATATATATATATATATATATGTGTGTATATATATATATATATATATATATATATATATATATACACACATATATATATATATATATATATATATATATATATATATATACACCAGATAACCAGATATAATACCAGATATATATAAAGACAAGGTTGCCAGGTCTCCATCCTATTTTACACTTAGCCGGGGTTCCCCTCCATTGAAATAGCATTTCGGAGAGATCACTTTAACCCATGGACTTCAAAAACAACCCACGGCAACTGTGTAAAAGTAGCCCAATTTTGTGGTAAATCCACAGACTTGGCATTACATTTACATTTATGCATTTAGCAGATGCTTTTATCCAAAGTAACTCATATTGCATTCAAGTTACAGTTTTTACATTTTATCAGCTCTTGCTTTCCCTGGGAATCGAACCCATGACCTTGGTGTTGCTAGCGCCATGCTCTACTATTTGAGCTACAGGGAAGCTACAGCCTGATGTTAGGGAATATACCACTGCAGGGTGGTTTAACTTGCTAAACATCACAACACAATCAATGGCTCAATAGCTAGGGGTAGCTGTTTGTCCAAACAGGGAAAAACTGGGTGAGTGTTTATTATTATTATTATTCTATCAAAATGCACATATTTCACTTTTCATGTTATACAACAACCAAAGATGTAAGTTTATCTGTCAAACTATGGTTCAAATACTTATTAAACTATTTCACTTACTAGAAGTGTGGTTAATTATGTCTTGAATGTCTACTTGTAGTGTACTTCAAATCTTAAAAGTATTGCAGATTATGTAATATTAATGACATAAAATAGACACTTTCATCATTGTTTCTAAACAAACTTAAGTCGACTTTTTCAAAGTGCCTTTGTAAAAATGTCAAATTAATTAGCAATATTTATTAATATATTAATTAATTAGCAATATTAATATAACCTACATGTACTTACTATATAGTTAGGTTTAGGATTAGGATTTGTTTTACGGTTACTTGCATGTAATTATGCATAATTTGTTTTTATCATAATAGTAAGTACATGTAACGTAACAAGGACACCTTAAAATAAAGTGTTACCTATTTTGTCATGCTTTTAAAAGTACATGTAAGTAATGTGTTGACTAACATAGTAAAGCATGTGTATTTGATTATAATTTTAAATGTAGTATTATTTGAGATTACATTTAATATATTTGAAATGTACTAACATGCAACTTCATCATTATTTCAAATATGTAATTACAAATACATTTAAATACATGACATACAGTACAAACAGTTTCAATATGGCATATATGCCATATATGCAGTATATATTATTTTACAATTACAATTTGAACACATTTCAAAATCAATAGAATTATGAAATTCCATAAATATGTACTTAAGTTCTACTTAAACACTCTAATGCTGCTGACTCTATTTAAGTATTACTATAATAATGCAAGCTTGAACACGTTCACTTAATTGCAATTAACAAGTGAAAACATTACAGTCAGTTCGCGCTTAAGTATATTATTTTCCAGTACGATATTTTAGTACTCTAGTATGCTAAAGTGTACTTATTTTTCACAACAGGATTCATACTCAAATGTCAGGTTATACAACACAGTTATCTTTCTTGACAAAATATGTACGTTTTTAGCGCTCCAAACAGGACCGACACCATATTGGTGTGTGAACGCAATCATGAACTTCAGTTTTGCAGTAAATGCTACAGTACCTCCAGTCTACCTGCAGCACAGAGTCTCAGTTGACCCGGTGTAACTCAACACTGTGAGTCGAGTCTGGTTGATGAAGTAAGACTTTTGTGCTCTGATATCAATGCAGTGGTAACTCTCTTCCCCTTTGGCGGAAGACATCATGATGGGACGCCGTAAAAGGTTCCTCTGTCTGCCTCTGACTCACGCCTGAACAAAAGCCCTGCTTCACCAGCGACCGGCGGATCCGCTCAAAACCTCAGCGGTCAGGAATGCTCTGGATCTGCCGAGTGTATGATGAGGAACGTGAAGGATGACAGGGCATTCGGGCCAGTTGCTCGCTAACAACTCTTCTCAGCTTGAGGCTTCTGACATGTTTTCGCTTTTTTTTTCGCCGCTGATGGCAGTGAGGTCACTATAAACTGAATTGGACGTGTTGATGGGAAGGAGACAAGTGGAACTTACTGGAAACAGTGAATCAGGGGATGTGCTCTAGTGCCAAATCACTGACCTTACAACCGTACCCACATGACAGCAGTTACTCACAACTGAGGGCGAGATTCACTGCCACTGTTCTATATGAGTGCCTTAAACATTTGCCAACTATACTTTTACTTTCTCTGAAGAAAACTTTAGTGCTGGTCGGATGGCTAAACTTGCCACCATGACATTTTTGGATATTGTGAGTGGTTGAGAGGCTATTGCTAGGCGTTTCCTAGCGTATTCTGGTCGGGTTGTGACTCAAACCCCAGTCTCTATGAAATTCTGATCTCTAGATATGGCTTGGGTCAAGGGACCAAAAATAAATCAGGGCTCAAGGCAACAATGGCAGCGAAAGTGATAGAAATACCAAGTTTTTTCAAATGTGCAAGCAAAAACTGCTCCTATAGAGAATTACACTTATGTGTTGTGTTTTATATACATATATTCGTAATATTATATTCTAGACCAATCAGGTTATGGGTTTAGTAATGATTTCAATTCAGTTCAATTCAATATACTTTATTGTTCCCAATGGGGAAATTTGTCTTGGACCCTTGAGCCCGCATACACATACACTGATCAACATTACATTGCATAAAAAAAAAAAAAAAAAAAAAAACACTCCAAGCCAATGCATTATTGCATTATACTCCAATAACAACCATAACCAACAAGGGGTTACATGAATAAATTAGACATTTAAAAGTGTAATTGACATTTACATTTACATTTAGTCATTTGGCAGATGCTTTTATCCAAAGCGACTTACAATTGGTACAAGCTAGTAAGGGGAGAGAAAGATAGAGGGAAAGAACTAAACTTCATCCTAAACTTTTTTTTTTTGAGTTTAGGATGAAGTCAAGTACTGCCGAAAGAGATGATATATATGTGTGTGTGTGTGTGTGTAGTTTAAAAAAATAGTTTAAAATCTTAATCATTATTAATAAAAAAAAGTAAACTTCTTTTTCAATTTTTTTTTAATTGTTTTTTTGTTTTTTTTAAATTGTTCCCCTTTGTTTTATTTTTATTTTGCATTTTTTTCAATGTTTTCATTTGTTTTATTTAATCTTATTTATATGCAGTTTTCTTTTTCTTTTTATTATTAATTTACATTTTTTACAAATTAATACTAATCCATAAATAACTTTTTTATCACCATTTGTTTTGTTAAATATGCCCCCAAAAATATCTAAATTAAATTAAATTGAAATTAAAAAACAAATATATTTGCATATTCAAATCATTTTATGTATAATATTTTGTACATTTTTTTTTCTGTACTTCGGAATATATAAATAAATAAATATTTATTTCTTGAATGTTTCCAGAATTTTTTTTTTCAACATGTAGTCCATAACTCAAAGTTATCTCTCTATTTTATGAGTATAAAAACGAAGTGCAACAGCAAATAAGCTGTTGTGCATTCACAAAAATTCATGTCATCTTCTCAACTTGAAACCACTTACAAACTGATCGGTTATTCTGAACAGTTTAACCTTTTGTGGGTCACTGATTGAATCACGGCCGTTGTCACAGACATTTAATAGTGGGCGGGATTAATGCGGGATTATGTCATCATGAGTCTGGTCTGAGGAATGACTTGAGCTCGAGTTGCTTCACCGCCACAACACTTCCCTCAAACCAAAGCTAACAATGTCTGCCAGTGAGAACTCAAAGAGCGGCTCCTCTCAAACGGGACCCTCTATGAATATTAATGAGAGCTGAACTGTGTCATAGGTCACAGCAGTGTTTCAGATGATTATCTGAGCTGCTGCATACTGCCCTCTACGGCCTCATTATAGAAATGTTTGTCTCGGGAGGAGGACAAATCAACAAATGGGCCTCTGTTTTCAGCCAAGTATCATACTTCTATGTCACTATGACCACCAAAACGCAGTGTATATTGTCTAAAATAGATCCCGACTGAAGAAGCAGCTGAGTGGGACGTGTCCCAAAGAAATGACTATGAAAGACATGCATGAATGTTGACAAAAGTAACTTACAGTCGAAAACTGACAGCAAATACATATGACTCATCCAGCACTAAACAGATTATTGTGCAATCAAATGCTCTCTCGATTGAGAATAGTCCTCTTCCCAGTAACACCTGACTAGCAAATCCTAACTTAGCCTGCTGGGTATTCAATATGTCTTGTCCAAACTTCCTGTTTCAACAGGAAATACATCAGTGCTGAAAGAAAACTGCACTCATCTAATGACTTCATGGGTTTTTTTAGTAGTACAATGCTAATAGAAGTTTCGTCTACAGTTATATCATTTACAATTTTCGAGCAATCTTGCAATTTATGTAAGATCATAGCAATTATTTCAACAATATTTACAATTTCTTTGTTGGTAATCCAATTCAAATTTAGAGTTGGAAGTATCTGATTTTTAATGTTCAAAATAGGGATGCACCGATATGAATTTTTTGGCAGATATGGTAACCGATATCGATAAATAATAACCGATAATTATTTATATTTTAGAGCTGTTAACTAGTTCTGGCCAATATTAGATATCTAGCTACATTTTGCGAGACTGATTGCAAAAAAATAACAAATTGCTAAATAACATAAAATAATAAAAATAAAATAAAATAGAATTACACAAAACATGAAATACTTTAATTTACTTTAATTTATTATTTTATAACAGGTAAAAATGAAAAGAAATCTTAACCTACAATAAATACCATTTCTTTTGGACGATTGGAATTTTAAGAAAAAGTAATATATATATATATATATATAAATAAACTAAATAACTAAATCCAAGTAGGAGTGTTATTTTAGTACTATTTATATATTGTTATAGTATTTATTATTTTGAATTAACTTTTATATTTAAATATTTTCGATTTTCATTTCAATTGTAGTTAATATTTTAGTAATTTTGTTATGAGCCTTTGTCAAACTTAGTTTTTAAAGTTTATATATATATTATATACATATATATATATATATATATATATATATATATATATATATATATATATATCTACTTAGCATTCATTTATTTATTTTATTTCAGCTTTAGTAATTTTAGTACTTAAACTTAAATGAAATTTAGAATTGTTGCATTGGCATCTAACTGAAATAAAACAAGGCTAAGCTTTTTAAGGTCATGGGTATTTTTAAGTATACTTTTAGTTTTAGTTAACAATAACAACACTACCAAGTAGAAATAATATTGCATTTATCAGCCAAAATGGATATAACTACCAATATTCTGTGCATCACGTTTTAATAAAATCAAGAGGAAGAAATTAATTGTAAGAGGGTTGAAAATACTAAACACACATACGTTTTTACTGTAACACAATGCAGCCATGCAAACATCTGCGCATCAGTGATGAAACCTACAGTAAAAGCAACTGTTATAATTCCCAGCCACATGCCTGAAGGATAATTATGAACACCTACACGGATGTTATTCCCAACATCTTATGAGAAGAGAGGCGTTATGGGAGGTTCTTGCATGAGCTTTAAAATTTTTAAAATGGAAGCAAATAATGGGCCTGCAACAACAACAGGTTTCGTTTACAGCCCATTGAACAGTCACCAAGACGACAACACAAGGCCTTAACACGCAAAACCCCCAACATTCCTACCATAATTCATATTTCAATTGACTGCGTAAACATACGCCAAACTCCAGAGTCAGAGGTTTGGGACTTCATCAGACTGCGCGTTTGGTGAACCTAGCAACAGCGACCGTTATTCAGGCGGCCACGGTTTGACGTTAACCAAAGTCATGATGGGACTCAGACTTAATGGGCTGAGGGATGTGAGTCGGTCGCAGACTATCAAGGCTGGCATAGCGCCCGTCTCCTGCCCACATATGCGAGAGGGTCATTCCTGTCCCACTAGTCTGAATGAAAGGACTCCTTTCACTTGACTGCAATGGCTGGCATGCTGCCCCTTTCAGAGCCTGAGCTGACAGTCACTTTGGACCAAACAAATTGGTACATTCTCAGAATAATAATTAGTGCAGCCATGAACATACTATTGTTTCCACTGCATAATGAAGGAACTGCCTTCTGAGCACGTGACGACTGGCTGTTGCCTTCGCGTAACTGAAAAAAGAGATTGGATTGGGGGCTGGCGGTTAGAAAATCACAAATTCAGCTATAATAACAGGTTGGAAAGTAGGTCTATTTTTACTGTGGTCAATGTACAATTACATCGCAACACAATGATAAGCGCAACGGTGAAAAAAGTTGCAATCTTGCACCCTTTATGCTTTAATTCTGTTAAAAATGTCATTTAACAACTTAAATTGTTAACATCTCTTTTTAAGAGCGAGGATATTACCTCAAAGGTTGTATATCCAATCAAATGGCATTTTGGTACACATCTTTCACTCACAGAAGTTCATCAAACGAGGTGAGTTTGGTTGCGTCGTCACTTGATGTTCAATGTAAATTCTGGGCTCTGAAGCTAATTTTGTTCCACCACTGCTGTATAACATGATATAATGCATTAATTTATGAAACGATACCTTTCGGTTATGTTTCCATATGGTAGGATATTATACAATTTATTTTTAATTCATTATTTTTAATTAGTTTTTATTTTAAATGTATTTGTTTTTTAAATAAATATTTCTACATTTTTAATTAATTTATTTAATATTTAATATTATTTCTGTTTTAGTTTGTCATTTTAGTACTTAAACTTCAACTTTAAGTGCCAAGGTAATCTTTCTAATTTTCTTGTAAGTATTAATATTTTTTTATATCATTTATATAGTAGGCCTACTACAGTCTTTAATAATATTTTGAATTAGCATTTTATTTTTCATTTTAGTTTAAGTTTTAGTATTTTTGTTATGTGCTTTTTTTCATTTTTATTTGTTTTTTTAATATATATTTCTATTGAGCTTTCTTTCGGATTATGTTTTAGTAATTTTGTTTTGCGATTTTGTGATTTAAATTAGTTTTTTTATACACTTAAAAAACCCATTTGATTGATTGATTGAATATTTATTTATTTATGTCTGTCATTTTAGTAATTTAAAATAAACTTATTTCATTAAGTGCCAATTAAGACAACGTATCAATTTTTACTGCACATTTTGTGTGTGTGCGTGTGTGTGATTTCAAGTTCTTAATCAAATATTTTATTTATTTATTTGTTTGTTTATGTGTTTATTTATTTTAACAATTTTTGGATAGTTTTAGTTAACACTAACAATAGCTTTGTGGTAATACTACACAAATACTATAATACTTTAATATAATACTGATATGATACAATATAATAAGATGGTAAAATCACGTCATACATTTATTCATTCAGTCTGTCATTCAAAAAAAAAAAAAAATAAATAAATGAGATCCTGAGGCAATAAAACACATCTAAAGATCAGCTAATGTCTTATTTCTTAATAAGCCCACGCAAAATTTGTTTTTGCGTTTGTTTGTTTATTTATTTATCTATTTTTGTTTGTTTGTTTGTTTTTCCAGGTAAAATGTAATCAGATGCAGAAACAGGTTTAAACATTGTAAAATAGAAAGGCGACTGCACTATGGAAATTCTTTCATACAATTTACATATTTAAAAATACACTGTAAAAAGTGATAAGTTGACTTAACTTAATCACTCAAAAAGTGATAAGTTGACTTAACTTAATCACTCAAAAAGTGATAAGTTGACTTAACTTAATCACTCCAAAAAGTGATAAGTTGACTTAACTTAATCACTCCAAAAAGTGATAAGTTGACTTAACTTAATCACTCCAAAAAGTGATAAGTTGACTTAACTTAATCACTCAAAAAAGTGATGTTGACTTAACTTAATCATTCCAAAAAGTGATAAGTTGACTTAACTTAATCATTCCAAAAAGTGATAAGTTGACTTAACTTAATCACTCCAAAAAGTGATAAGTTGACAACTTAATCACTCAAAAAAGTGATAAATTGACTTAACTTAATTAATCCAAAAAGTGATAAGTTGACTTAACTTAATCACTCAAAAAAGTGATAAGTTGACTTAACTTAATCATTCCAAAAAGTGATAAGTTGACTTAACTTAATCACTCCAAAAAGTGATAAGTTGACAACTTAATCACTCAAAAAAGTGATAAATTGACTTAACTTAATTAATCCAAAAAGTGATAAGTTGACTTAACTTAATCACTCAAAAAAGTGATAAGTTGACTTAACTTAATCATTCCAAAAAGTGATAAGTTGACTTAACTTAATCACTCAAAAAAGTGATAAGTTGACTTAACTTAATCACTCCAAAAAGTGATAAGTTGACTTAACTTAATCACTCAAAAAGTGATAAGTTGACTTAACTTAATCACTCCAAAAAGTGATAAATTGACTTAACTTAATTAATCCAAAAAGTGATAAGTTGACTTAACTTAATCACTCAAAAAAGTGATAAGTTGACTTAACTTAATCACTCCAAAAAGTGATAAGTTGACTTAACTTAATCACTCCAAAAAGTGATAAGTTGACAACTTAATCACTCAAAAAAGTGATAAGTTGACTTAACTTAATTAATCCAAAAAGTGATAAGTTGACTTAACTTAATCACTCCAAAAAGGGATAAGTTGACTTAACTTAAAAAAATTGAGGAAACCCCTTGCCTTAAAATTATCAAGTAAATAATAATTAAAAAATTTAAATTAAGTGAATTGTCAGGTTCACTTAACTTATTTTTTTTTTAATTATTGTTTCCTAAAAAATTTTAAGGCAACGGGTTTCCTCAACTTTTTTTAAGTTAAGTCAACTTATCACTTTTTACAGTGTAGGCTATACAAGGGAAAGAATGGTTTAAAGATGGTGTTTTAGACATTGAATGACAGGCCTTTCAACTGTGTGGATTTCATTCAGAGGTTAATTTATTGTTATTTCATTTCTATTGAAACCATGGCATGTTTTCACTCTTTACTCAGACGACATGAAAACATGATCAGTTGTGCTCCCATGAACTTACATTTAGCATTCATGGGGAAGTATGGCACTTTATACGAAACATTAATGTATTTATATGGACAAAGAACGATAACCTTCAAAACTGTGCTACGCAAAAGCTCTTTCATATTTTGCGTTTGCCTTGAAACCTTTGACAACATTGTTTCTTTCAACAAGACGATTTTCTATAGTCATATTACATGCAATTTCAATCTGTCGTATCAAAATCCAAACCAGAACAGAACCTGCATATCAAAAATGAAACAAAATGATCTATAATTATTGATTGTTTACCCACTATATAAAACAAACTTTATTTAGTGAACGGATGAAATGAACATTTTAATTATTAATTAATAAGGATTAATCACGATTGATTGCATACAAAATAAAAGTTTTTGTTTACATAATATATGTGTACTGTGTATATTTATGTATATATAAATACACACACATACTGTATATATTTTTTAATTATTTGCATGTGTATATACATTTATGTATTTATATTATTATATTTATTATATATAAATATATAAACATAACATATTTTTCTTCATTATATACATGCATGTGTTTGAATTTATATACACAGTACACACACATATATTATGTGAACAAAAACTTGTATTTTGGATGCGATTAATCGCGATTAATCGTTTTACAGCACTAATTATAATTCACTTAACCACATTAATATGCAGTGTTTCCTGTTGATTTGTTTTACCTAAAATCAAAGCTGAAAACAAATAATCTCCAAGCGGTTTGAACTGACAGCGATCTCCAGCAATCATTCACTACTGAAATGTGGAATGAAATGTGTTTGGCCTCCTAATGGATGACTGAAGACAACAGATGTAAGCGACATGTATCCGCACTCATCCCTTCCCCAATGACAGACACCCATGTCGTTTCCATGGTAATGCACTTCCTATTCTTTCTTTCTTTCTTTGAGACGCCTGGAGTTCTTGAACCCTGAGCACATTTCCCATCATGCTTTGTATTTCAAGACACAAAAGGAAGAAAAATCAAATCAATCTCTGAAGAGCGTCCTTTAGAAATTTTATTTCTTCGGGGTAAAAGTAACGGATTGGTTTTCACAAATATATTGCTGTGTGTATGGATTATTAGGAGGATGGATTTGATTGACACACACTTTTTTTAATCACAGTGTCATCTTCTAATACGTGCAAATCAATGGTGAATCGTAACCTGCATCTTTTCAGCTGTCATTTTATTACAGGAGCTGCTGGCCAAATTGCATATGGGCCATGTTCAATGCTCACATGCTCTCTTTATTATGAAATGATGGGCTGAAGGCCACTTGTGCCGGGTCTCGGGGGAGAAGGATTGAAGTCGACTTGTCAATGAGATCTATATATCCACCATTACAATGACATATCACTTCAGCTGTGATTAACAATGCACTGTGGGAGAAATCTAAAGCTTCACATGTGGACATGAGTGGGAAAGTTTAGGGAAGTCTGGGAGCTGCAGACGCCCCCGTCTGGTAGATAGATAGAAAGCAACATGGGTCAAGTGCGATCTATTATGGGGGAAACATGTCAAGAACAGGCTTGGGTCATGTATCGCCCAAAAATCCAAATAAAAGAAAAGAATAAAGAAAATGAATGAATTCTGAATGAAAAGGAAGCCCATTTATAGAACAAATACTGTTTTTGCTATTGTGATATATTAAGTTAATAACAATTAAGCATGAATTTGCATTGCTGTAATATGAGGGGAAAATATATAAATGTACACATTTATTTGTATATATATATATAATTGACATTATTTGCTTAATTGACATTATTTGTATTACTGTTTGTATTATTTTTACTATAATACAGATACTAAAATACTAAAAAATATAGCACTGTAATAATATATATATATATATATATATATATATATATATTAACAATTGAAATGGATAAAAATACATAAGTAAAACATCTGGAGGACAAAGAAAATATCAGGGAGAAATAGGCTTAATTGACTTTGTTTGTATCATTATTTGTTGTATTTAATTTTAAAATACAGTGTAAAAAAATTTGTTGTTTCAACTTAAAATAATTTGTTACCCCGCTGACAATTTTTTAGTTTAGTCAACTAAAATATTCCAGTTGTCCCTTAAATTGACATTGATAATGACAATCATCTTCTGGAATAAATAGAACAAATTAAAAGAAGTAAAACATCTGGATGCAGTAGTTCAAATATTAGGGAGAAATGTGCTTAAATTACATTATTTGTATCACTATTATTTTTACTATAATACAGTAAAACTACAGGAATGACAATCTTTTTTTTTTTAATAATAATTAAAATGACTAAAATACATAAGTAAAATATCTAGATGCACTGTGTTAATGAAAATGTAAGGAAGAAATGTGCTTAATTGGCATTTTTGTATTATTTTACTATCCCTTACGAAAATGAAACGGTTTTATTATAGTGAAAGTGTAGTAACCATGGTGTTTTAGCACATCGATTAGCATTTGTATAACCACAGTTTTACTGCAAATACCATGGTTAAACTATGATTAGTGTAGCAAGACCATGGTTAATTTGTGGTTACCATAGTTTACCTGTAGTAACCACGTTTTTGGTTTTATTTGTAGTAAAACCATGGTTAATTTCCGTAAGGGATGATACAGTACAATATTGCATTACAATATTTTTGGAATCATCTTTTAATGAAAATGTGCTTAATTGATATAAAAATAATGCTACAATGTAAAATAAATCTTAAAATGGTATTAGGAAATGATTTTATCCAAAATAATATATATATATATGCTAAATGGGATGTTTTTTTGTGAGATTCAACTAGTCAATTGATTCAACTAGATTGTAATACTACACTACAGCATTATCAGAAAGCATCAGCTGTAGTTCACATGAATGTGAGCAAGTTGTCACACTCACAAAGGATGTTTTAAAATGGAAGGATTTCCGATAATCAGCTTATAACAAGCCAATGTTGCCTGAAGGATGAAGTAAAACACTTCTGGTGTGCGTTGAGGAAGAAGCGTTTCACTCAGAGAGCGAGGGTGGGGTGGGGGTGGTGGAGCATATGATTATAATGCTTTTATGAGCAACGACTAATTAGTGTCATTTGAGCATGGCCTTGTTCTAACCTTACGATTCTTTCTCTCTGTGCATCTATAGATTATGAGTCTTCATAATGGAAGCAAATACTGTCTCCCATGAGAGCATCTCCTCCCCCACCAAGAGGTCTCTGGCACCCACCTTTACAAAAAAATAAAATAAAAAAACCCTCACAAAAAAAAAGCCATTCAAGGGTTTATGGGGCAGAGATAAAAAAATAAGTGATGCTCCGCGCGACGGCAAGTTATGGAGGAAAAAAAATAATTTCACATTCTTTAATTTTCAGAGTAAAATGGACAGCCATTTCAGGTCGAATAATTGTTTCAACCAAGGATTTTATCATTAATCCAGAAGGGCTGGCGGATCCGGGGTCACGCTGGGGGTTGATTAGGTACGAGGAGCACAAAGCTCTCCTCAGTCGATGCCATTGAAAAGAAGCAAGTAATTTAGATTCAGAATTGGTCTCGGGGCTGTGAAGCTCTCTCCATTACCAACCATTTTCAATTTCAGCCTCACAATAAACATCAGCTTCGCCAAAGAAATTAGAGCATTTGGTAATGTACTAGAGGAGATAGGTGAGCCTCGACAAGCTGACACAACCTCCTAAAGCCTGTCTGAAAGAAAATCCTTAAGATCACACTCATATTTGACTTGTATGGACACTGTGTGTTCCTTGACATTTTTCTCCCACTGAATAACAAGATGTGAGAGCCCTTGACTTTTCAGTACTGCTCAGGCTGAGAGACAAAAGTATAAAATATTCCATCTCCATCGTATATGGCTTCACATATTTGATTAAAAAATTCTGTATGATGAAAATCGTATTAGTTAGTTTTCAAAGTGTCACAATTTTCTTACTCTAATCATAATATTTCAATCCAAGCATGTTTTCTAGTAAATATTGTTTCAACTGGGAATCCATTTCCAGATTTTTCTAGTGTTTTCCATATAGTTTCGACTTTAACTTAACAAAAGCTAGTGCCTTTATGACATCATCCTCAAGGAAGTGGCATCATTTTGGTGGGAAAACAAAAGCATAAACATTAGTAAGCATTGGAAATAGGTTAGATGGATTGTGTGAGGTTTCACACTATTATTATTATTATTATTTATCATTCTAAATTATTCCATCCTGTTTGATGAAATGGTAGAAATCCATATGATGGCATCAAAATATGGTTGAATATAGCAATATATATGAAACTTAACTAGTTAATTAACTAGTTATAATATGTATTAGTTGTGTTAAAAAAAAAAAAGGTTTTAGGCTACGATCTTTGGCCAGAAAATGTTAAAAACCCTAAATTAAATTCTAAATTAATTCCTGTAGGTTAATTTTAAGGAAATATTAATGAAAACTATCAAATGCATATATTGAAATAATTTCATATACAGAAATATGTTGTTATTCTGAGTGTCTGTTGTAACTGTTCATTATATTATTAATGAAAAATGTGATTTTATGCTACTTTGGCGTTAATATGCAGTTTTTGCATACATATGATACGCATTGTGACGTACACCTACCCCACACCCCTAAACCTACCAATTGCGTATCATATGCACGCCAAAGTCTATTTCTGCATATAAATAGTACACCAAATAAAAACAGAAAATCGTGCCATCGAAATGCACATACATGAGATTGGGTTAAAAAATACCATGAAACTATCAAATACTGCATATATATTGAAATAATTTTGTTTATATACATAAATATGTTGAATTAATTTCTATTATTAGCTTTTTAGAAATACAATTTTAGCATTTTCTGGCCCAACGTCGCAGTCAGACACCCATTTGTAAATATATATTTAATTTAGTACACCAGAATGTTTTAAATGTCAGTTTTAAGATCTGAACTGTTGAATTGTGAATTGTAAGATGAACTGTTGTTTTGGACCTGAGACAGATTATCCCACATTTAATTAGACAACTAACATTTTTAAAAACTATTTTAGTGACACACAAAGTACACACTTTCATTTTAATACAATACAACCTACTAAATGGACTGTAAGTTTATCCTTAAAAAAAACATAAAAAACTACAGTTTTCAACAAAGCAGCATCCAGTATATTTCAGATGGCCACTAAGTTTCCAGGTTTCCTGAAGGTCAGGCTATTAGGCTAGTCTCTCGTAGCGGTCCTCCAAGGGTCTCCAAATAAACAGTAATAGGCTCGATGATGCCTTTCTGGGAATTAAGTACATTATTCTATAAACAGGATCGAATCAGCGGGCGAATGCTCTGAGGCGAGGGAAGGAATTCATTTTCTCTGGCATTTTCCCTGCTTGAGGATCTGAAGGGAAAAGTGACAGAGAAAAAACTGGGCTTAAATGAATATTATCAGCATGAAAACAAAGTGACTACCTGAACAAAATCCATTTTACACTCGGCACTTCAATAGAGTTCATCCATCAAAAAGAAAGGCTGAGCTGCTCTGTGGAAAATAAGCCTCCACTTCTGGTGGAAATGTGAATAGAGAATCCTGTGGACCACACTCAAACACACACACACACACACACACAGACACACACACTCAAACACACACACACACACACAGACACACACACACGTACGGGATGTACTCACGTACTCACTGAGGCTGAGAGCAAACCCTGGGAATTACTTTCTTAATGAGAAACTTGCTGATAGCTGATAAATACAAATGAATGTGCTACCATAATGCAATGTAACTCAGGAAATGAGTTGAGTTTTTGATGAAAAGTAACATGGTAAATGCTTTTACATTAAAAAGTGACCAAGGTTTTGTTGGTTTCGGATGAAAAATCAAACCAGTCTAAAATAATGGCAATTCTTTTTGCCACTGAATTAAATCTTACTAGGTACAGTGTACATATATATTGCACACAAATCCATTTTATATTTGCTATTTATACTGTTCCAAAAGACAAGCAATTACCTTTTTGACCAATGAAAAAAATGCATCCAACAGGCTGGATGAAGCAAAAGAAGTATTGCATATAAATATACTGAAAAGTGCAACTAATATGTTTTATCTAATACCAAAAATATTTTAGTGCAATTAAAAACCACTGACCCAATATTTGTTTCCTATGCAGGTCATTTATTTATTCATTTTTAATTATATGATCATGTTGTTAGCTTAGCAACATGCTAATATAGCCTTAACTTTTAAAGGCTGGAACTGGGATTGTCGAACCCTTTTCATAAATACAAAAATCACAGATGACCAAGTTCAATACCAAGACCTAACTCAGTCACATTTTAGTGCACTTAAAATCGTGATAGCTTAGCAACATGCTAACTGATTGTGCATTAAAATAAGCTCATTTTTTAAAACTGATCCAAGTTGTAGGCCTCATACATAATCACACTTTTACATACAAATTTCTAAGGTCAGACTGTCTAAGGGATTGTCAGATTCACTGCAAAAAAAAAAAAAAAAAAAGCCACAGATGACAGATGGTGTAAAGAACAGAAACTGCTCTTTGTTAATAATTGGAATCTTTTCTGGGAGCGTCCTAGGTTTTTCCGTGCTGATGGCCTGCACCCCAGCAGAGTCGGAGCAGAACTCCTGTCGGACAACATCTCCAGGACGCTACGCTCCATCTGACTAGTAAGCCAATTCTCAAATAACTGCTATGACGACTTTTGTTCTACCCACTTAAAAAATAGAAGTAATTGCGTTGTACAATCTATACAGACTGTGTCTGTTCCCCGAATAGCGAGATCAAAATATAAATTCAATGCAGGATCTAGAAAAAATCTGACCGTGATTAAACGAGAAAAACGCAAAATAAATGAACAAAAACAATTTTTAAAACTTGGGCTCTTAAACATTAGATCACTCGCACCCAAAGTAGTTATTGTAAATTAAATGATCACAGATAATCATTTTGATGTACTCTGCCTGACTGAAACCTGGCTGAAACCAAATGAATATTTTGGTCTAAATGAGTCTACTCCACCAAGCTACTGTTATAAACATGAGCCCCGTCAGACTGGTCGTGGCGGCGGTGTGGCAACAATATATAGTGATATTCTCAATGTTAGTCAGAAAAGAGGATAAAGGAGGTTTAACTCATTCGAAATACTTCTGCTTAATGTTACACTGTTAGATATGCAAAATAAATCTCTCCTATCTCTTGCTCTGGCTACAGTGTATAGACCACCAGGGCCATATACAGATTTCCTAAAAGAATTTGCAGATTTCCTCTCAGATCTACTAGTTAATGTTGATAAACTGCTAATTGTCGGAGATTTTAACATTCACGTTGATAATACAAATGATGCGTTAGGACTTGTGTTTACAGACCTAATAAACTCTTTTGGAGTCAAGCAAAACGTCACCGGGCCCACTCATCGTTTTAATCATACGCTAGATTTAATTATATCGCATGGACTTGATCTTACTGATATAGATATCGTACCTCAAAGTGATGATGTTACTGATCATTTCCTTGTATCGTGCATGCTGCCTATTACTGATATTAGTTATATGGCTCCGCGTTGTCATCCGGGCAGAACTATTGTTCCAGCCACCAAAGACAGATTCACAAATAACCTGCCTGATTTATCTCAACTGCTCTGTGTACCCATAAATACACATGAACTAGACGAAATGACTAGCAACATGGGCACTATCTTCTCTAATACATTAGAAGCTGTTGCCCCCCTCAAATTGAAAAAGGTTAGAGAAAAACGTACTGCACCATGGTACAACAGTTATACCCATTCTCTCAAGAAAGAAACTCGTATTCTTGAGCACAAATGGAGAAAAACTAAATTAGAAGTTTTTAGAATTGCGTGGAAAAACATTATGTCCAGCTATAAACAGGCTCTAAAAGCTGCCAGGGCAGAGCATATCCGCAAACTCATAGATAATAACCAAAACAATCCAAGGTTCTTATTTAGCACAGTGGCTAGACTAACAAATAAACAGACACCACCCGATCTAAATATTCCCTCACAGTTTAATAGTCATGACTTTATGAATTTCTTTACTGATAAAATAGATAACATCAGAAATACAATATCAAATGTAGATTCTACTGCGTCTAGTATCTCAGCTTCATTCATCGCACCCAAAGAAAAACTGCCGTGCTTTACAACTATAGGACAGGAAGAGCTAAATAAACTTATCAGTACAACTACTGAAAGAGTTGTTACCTGTAGCAGAAAAACCGCTTCTCAATATTATTAACTCATCGTTATCTTTAGGTCACGTCCCAAAATCATTCAAGCTGGCGGTTATTAAGCCTCTTATTAAGAAACCACAACTACATTCAAATGAACTGGCAAATTACAGACCCATTTCAAATCTTCCGTTTATGTCAAAAATTTTAGAAAAAGTTGTGTCTGCTCAATTGTGCTCCTTTTTGCAAAAAAATTATCTCTATGAAGAATTTCAATCAGGTTTCAGGCCCAATCATAGTACAGAAACTGCACTTGTTAAAATTACGAATGACTTACTACTTGCTTCAGATCAAGGCTGCACCTCATTGCTAGTATTACTTGATCTTAGTGCTGCGTTTGACACTATAGACCATAATATACTCATAGATCGATTACAAAAATATATTGGTATTCAAGGACAGGCTTTAAGATGGTTTAGATCCTACCTGTCCGATCGCTACCACTTTGTTCATTTAAATGGGGAGTCATCGAAATTATCACCAGTAAAGTATGGAGTACCACAAGGATCTGTCCTAGGTCCTCTGCTATTTTCAATTTACATGTTGCCCCTTGGAAATATTATTAGAAAACACGGGATTTCATTGCTATGCTGATGATACTCAATTATGTATCTCAACAAGACCAGATGAAACTTCTCAACTATCTAAGCTAATAGATTGTGTAAAAAGTGTAAAAGATTGGATGACCAATAATTTCCTCCTACTAAATTCAGATAAGACAGAGATATTACTTATTGGACCAATATTCTAATTCCATCTTAGAAACATTGCCAAGCTTCGAAGCATGCTACCTGTTTCTGATGCAGAAAAGCTAGTTCATGCATTCATGACCTCTAGACTGGACTATTGTAATGCACTGTTAGGTGGTTGTCCTGCATCTTCAATAAACAAGCTACAGATAGTCCAAAATGCAGCGGCTAGAGTTCTTACCAGATCAAGAAAATATGATCATATTACGCCAATTTTACAGTCTCTGCACTGGCTACCTATTAAGTTCTGTATCATTTACAAATTATTATTACTTGCCTATAAGGCCCTAAATGGTTTAGCACCTGCGTACCTAACTTGTCTTCTACCACGCTATAATCCAACCCGCTCTCTAAGGTCGCAAAACTCTGGACTTTTGGTAGTACCTAGGATAGCAAAGTCCACTAAAGGAGGTAGAGCTTTTTCACATTTGGCTCCCAAACTCTGGAATAGCCTTCCTGATAACATTCGGGGTTCAGACACACTCTCTCTGTTTAAATCTAGATTAAAGACACATCTCTTTAGCCAAGCATACACATAATGCATTCTATAATCTTGTACTGCAGTTATATCTGATCAAATGTACATTATTATTATTCTTTAGCTTGGGTTGAACAATTTATTTTTTGCATAGATGGAACAGCAGCTACGCTAATCATGTCTCTGCTTGTCTCTACGTTTCTGCCACGGGATTAACATCCCGTGGTAGCCAGGAATTACAGAACTTCAGTCTGGATCTAACCATTACATGATCTGAGATGACCGAACACCTGAGATGGAGGATCAGCGCCGTGAGATGACGTATGTGTCCCTGATCGTAGGCAGAGGCCAAACACCTGGATGAACGCCAGAGACAGATCCCCATTGAGGACCCCGCCACTTAGACAGCCATCGGAAAAGACCCCTGAAACCAGCTGAGCCCATTCAATCTGACTTGCTGCAGTTTGGAACTGAACTGCTGGTTTGTTTGGCCAGAGGAGAATTGGCCCCCCGACTGAGCCTGGTTTCTCCCAAGGTTTTTTCTCCATTCTGTCACCGATGGAGTTTTGGTTCCTTGCCGCTGTCGCCTCTGGCTTGCTTAGTTGGGGACGCTTCATTTCCAGCGATATCGCCGACCTTATTGCAAAGACACTATTTAAACTTATTGACACATTATTTTCCTTTTGTTGATATTGTGCAGTGCTTTGACACAATTTGCATTGTAAAAAGCGCTATATAAATAAAGGTGACTTGACTTGACTTGACATGACCTATTTCAATACTCAAACAAGTTGCTATGTGGTTCTTCAAAGTACAACTCTTCATTGCAGCGTTTAACCATAATAAAAAAACAACTGTATGTAAATTTCAAGTGATCCTGTAAACCTTGCTGCATTTGTCCAGGTGTATTTGATTAGCATTAGAGCTGAATGTAAGGCAGTGTTGCTTAAAACTGTCATGATCTACATTATGGTTTCTTCGGGTTAACATATTGCACTTTGGCTTCATGAATGCACCAGAGATGGTTTTCTGAACAGTTAGGCAAAAAAGGTCTTGTTGAGTAGTGATTGCAGCATTGAAACTCACTGCTGGATGCACACACACATACATACATACAAACTGACTGTACATATTAAATAGATCCCTCTTGTAATGACTAGTCAAGTCACATCAAATGAAGTTAAACACTTCATCTCCAAGTTAATGGGAAAGGCATGTTATTTAGGTTCCTATTGATCAAAATAGCCATCAAAAGATGTCAAGCGTTGAATTGGGCCATTTGGTCAGAAAGGACAGCGGCAGTGCATCAGTTTGGGCATAAAGAGCTAATCAACACTTCAAACTTACTGCATGCTTGACCTTCAAGTGTATCCGCTTCCACCTCCAAGCCCACACAATTTGCTGTGAAAAGTTAAACCCCTGAATGGTGTCCTTCGAGAATAGAAGCTAGTCAGTGCTTCCACTCCACTGCCTCCAATTTACCAAAGGTGGTCAACTCTGCAGATAGTGTCACCTTCTAAATTATATGAGCCAGTCGGTTTGGGGAAACACCAAATACCCTTTCCTTTTTCTAGGCTGGAGATATGAAATTAATTATTGGCTTGATTAAGGTGTAGGATGTTAAGACTGATCTGGGTGCACCTGGACGCCGCAAACAAAGGGGCAGTGATGGAGAAAGACATGCACAAGGCCAGGCAATTTCCCAGAGGGAGTGGGCTGTGGGCTGTGTTGGGATTTGGACACACCACAAAAGCAAATTCCTTTAAATAAAACCCACTCTACCGTATCCTCCAACAGTCCTGGAAAGAATACGTTGATTTTAGCACAGCTTAGATGCCTCTGTTATGATATTGGTTGTGTTATATGACATACATTTCTTTCTCAGATGATGAATTTAGGGCTCTTGAATGTGGGGCTTTCAAACTTGGATCAATTGATGCTCCAAACCAGAGCAGAATTCCACCATTTGGGACTGTGTGCATGTTGGAAAAGCTTTGAGTACTAGCAACAGCACTTGAGATTTACCATTAAAATTGGCATACACAATTTGGCCCTTCAGTTTGATTTGAGTTTGCCCTGAATGCATTGTAAGCTGCGAAAAATGCAAGATCCAATTTACTTGAAGACAAACAGCTTTGAGAAATAAGTAAGGCCATTTGGCAACCAAAGCCGGGTTTTTTTCCTGAGGCTATTTTATCCCAGAGTGCCATGTTTTTTTTTAAATGCCAGAAAGCGTGACGAGGCTTTAAGTTATATTTCTTGACATCTGGAGTTGAAGAATGTTCAACTTTGGGTAAACACAGCACTCATCACTGTAACTTTTAGCCCAGCCATCCAATCACAGCGTTTGTACTATGACTGAACCACAAAGGAGGAGAAGTTAATATTGCTTTTCTCAGAGTATTCATGTCTGTACCAGATGGAATTCTCAAACTACTATGAATATTTAAATGAAAATAATGCTACAAAATCGCAGTGTGTCTGCCGCATTACTTTCACATATATTCGACCAGGTCACATATATTCAATGCTTTCAAATTGACACAAGATTGAATTAAATTGTACATTATTAATAGTAGTTCACTTCCACAAGTTAGGGTGTACTAAGACAAAATGTGAACTGTATTGAAATCCACAAGACCCCAGACCACTTTTTCAACAGAACCTTGATGCAAATCCAAGTTTATAAAAACAATTTCACAGCAAATTTACATGCCAAATAGACTGCACCAAAAGATTTAGCGGGAAAGCAAATGACATACTATCTATAACTTTGCAGACTTGACAAATAGAAATGATTTGGTTCAAAATGACAATATTGGCTTAATTGTAAAATTCTGATGTTTTATCCAAGTGGTCATCGCTCTACATTAACCAGAGAGCATAATACTAATCAGTGTATAAATGAATAAAGAACCAATGAAATGTGCAATCAACTGTCCAGAAAAGCTTAAAATCTCTTTATACAGCAAAATTACTTTTGACTTTACAACATTACTTGTGAGAGTATGAAGTGATTATAGCTCATTTGCTGCTTTTGCATAAGTTTCTATCGCTAACTTCATCTGAATTAGCCACTTCCAGTTTACCCTTAAGAAGAGCGAAAAAAAGAAAATGTTTGACACTTTATGGAAACATACATATTTCATGAGAACCTCTAAAAAGAAGCTGGCAAGCCACAAAAGGACTTCGCTCAATAGAGGTAATGCATACACCAGATGGTCTTTTTTCCAGCAAAATTGTCTGTAATTGTTTCAATTCTGTCTCAGATTGCTTTGTTTCATTCTGGTTTTTTGCATCCCGCTAGATCCACATCTGTGTGATACTAACAGGTGTGATGTAAAATAGACAGAGACATAATAAGGGAGGATTGGAACCCCGCCTACAAAGCGTGCCATTGAGCAAATCAAAAAAAGAAAATGGCACCATTTTGTGTCCACTTGACAAAAAGATGATTCTTTAGTTGAGGCCTTCCTCTCTTGAGCAGTGCGCCAATGCCATCAAATTCTCACTTATACAAGTTCTGTATCGCCAGTACTTTAACGGTCAATGACATATAAGAGCGCCCACGATAAAACATTTAGTATATATTGATTTTCAAGAAGTTTCAAATTAATGACATCTCAAATGATCATAAAGTAATAATGCATTTTTCAAAAACTTTGAAAGCAATAATAATGAATTTTTCAAGGTAAAAAGTTTATGTATTATCAATAGCCTTAATTGTTAATATAGAAATATCATCACATTTTGGGGAGTCACATAACATGACTTTGATTTGTCAGACAAAAATGTTTTATTAATGTTAATAAGAAAATATTCATTTTGTTTAAATGTAAAAATATTTTTGTAAGACATAATAGTAAAAGATTATTAAAAAAATATGCATACATTAATTTTACTTCAGATATTACAAACATTCTCATGATATACGAGGTAAGTCATTGTATGTTTGAACTGAATTTTTTATGTGTCTTAAATTCGTATATACTGTCAAAGTTGTAAATAAAACTGATTATTGAAATTTGTTTTACAAGAAAATATTATTTCAGTCTTTCTACTTCAAAATTTCACATTGTGTTACTATGTTAATTTCTTTGTAATTTCCTTTTAATTATTCATGATATATACTAGAAATTTCAGATTTCTGAACTGAATTTCTGAACTGTTTTAAAGTAAGAGTAATAAGTAAAGAGTAATAATTTAACATAGATTTAACAATCTACGTATGTTGACTAGCTGATGAAATACAGGCCAAAAAATCTGTAGTCTATTGATTGTCCTCTAGCTCTCCACTGAGGAAAATGGCATCACATTGTGCTCCATACTAGACTACTAGCAGTGGAAAATGACAAGGCAAAAGGCTACGCTTTCCAGCATCTTGAGCTTTCAGAGTTTGTGAGAACAGAGAAACTCAAAGAAAAGTCAAAGTTTGCTTTTAAAGTCAACTAGTCCGCCATGGCACAGTCCCAACGGCGCCTATGGATAACCAGCAGAAGATTAGCTTAGCATCTGAGCACTGTCTCTGGTACACCATCTATTAATACAAGCTGGTTGAAACTGAGATGTTTCATTTTTTTTTACGGTTTATCATGGCTCTGCAGGCCAGCCAGCATCAGTTCTTTCAGGCAAGTTCTTGCAGACAATCTCAAGCTTCCACAAATCTTTGCTGTCACAGTCCCAAGATGTTCCCCCCAAAAAATCAGGATATTTCCAATCTTGGCTTGATGGGCTGCATGGAATTAAAAAAGGCAATTACAGAGAGGCAAAATCTTGTGTTTTCTATACAAATACGTACCGGGGGGAGCAGATTACGGGAAATCCGAATTGCTCGTGAATTTGCTGGTCCCTGAATGATAGAACTTGTTATTACTGAATGTAAACACTGCCAAGCTGATGATATTGTGGTAAAACACATCCCACATAAAACATCTCTGGACTTGTTCAATTACCCAAAGCACATTAATAACCTCGTGAACAGCAGTCAAGATTTTTGGTTCTAATCTTCTTTGGACAAAAACGCGAGAAGAGGAGAAATCGGACTTTGGGTAAGGGCATTAGCCACTTTCAAGAGTTCGACAGACAACGCTGAGACGTCTAATACAGTCACAGTAAATAAGATAAGCGCATACATATCATAGATGACAGACGTGCTGGACCTCAACCAAACCGCAGTCTTGCACGGCCGAAATGACGCTTATCAACAATATATCCAATTAAAAATGGCCACAAAGCAGCTCTCGTGAAATCGAGAGTAAACTATCCGAAGGAAGTTGCGATATAAGCGTAGCTAATATGACTCCTGAAGTGTTAATGCGTCACATTATTGAAGTGTAATATTTAATAACATTCGTTTTTAACAATAGCCATGTGGTTCACGCTCATTTAGCCTTCATTCTTTTCCCTCACTCATTTTCTCCTCTCATGCTTCAGATCCTGCGCTAAATACTTTATTTAGAGCAGGAACTCCATATTTTCATTATTCATAAGCACTGTCTCACCAATGCAGGTTACAGTAACCATCTGCCGTGGCAGATTAAAGCTACGAAACCTGTCATTATCGAGCCTCCAGCACCGACGCGTTCATGTCTATGCATTTGGACACGTCAGAGATATTCCTGCTCGCCCCCCACCCCGACATATCAACCTGGAAGGCCATTAAAGCCTAACCATGTGAAAAAAAAAAAAAAAAAAAAAAAAAGTTGTGTGTGGCTAAGTATGGTGACCCATACTCGGAATGTGTGCTCTGCATTTAACCCATCCAAGTGTACACACAGTAGTGAACATACACCCAGAGCAGTGGGCAGCCAACGCTGCGGCGCCCGGGGAGCAGTTGGGGGTTCGGTGCCTTGCTCAAGGGTCTCACCTCAGTCGTGGTATTGAGGGTGGAGAGAGTGTCGGTTATTCACTCCCCCACCTACAATCCCTGCCGGACCTGAGACTCGAACCCACAACCTTCAGGTTACAAGTCCAACTCTCTATCCATTAGGCCACGACTGCCCACGAATACCACCTATTCAGTATTGCAAACTCATTGTTCACAGCAATGTAAGTGAGGAAACCTTTAGACTGTAATCACCGCCGGAGCTGATTTCCAAACGCAAAAGACGGAGAAATTGGAAAAGCGAATGTTGAGGTACTCTGCTCCCGTGGCTTGTAAGATAGGGTGTGCAGAGGAGCAAATCTAATTCTCTCGCCCTCCTTTTGACGCCAAATTAGAGAACCGTGCAAAGAAAAACATGGCGTTTCGGGATGTATGTGAGCAATCACAACATACGGTACTCGCTGTTAAAGACGTGCGATGCCTGCTCCAGTCAATGAAACCAACAGGATCGAGGCAAATCAAACCAGGTCAGAAGTTTCAATGCTAATATAGACCGGGCGTTTACTGTAATATATAAATGGTAAAATATGAGGCAGCTAAACCTGGAGTCCATAGTCTGTTCATCACAGCTGGCTCCTATTTCATAATAAAAGCAGAATTTTGAAAGCATAATCATAGTATTTTCTAAGAAAAAAAAAGATACGCATAATACTCCAAATTAAAAAAGGGTGATTTAAGTAAATGGTGCTATTTGTGTGTTATGCGTGTCACTATGACTCATAATGAGCAGGTTGCTGAACTTAGTCAAAAATGTATTTATAAAAAAATATTTATCACTGATTTATTGTGTAATGCAAAAATTAAATAATGAATGATTTAGAAATTAAGTAATTAGTGAATTAAGTTTTAGGTAAATTAATTGATACTTAAGTAAATTAACTCAATTTGAATCAAAATAGAATTGCACCCAAAATACAAAAACATTATTATTATCTTTTTTAAACTTTTTTTAATCTAAATTTTAGCCAGTTTACATTCATCACAATTACATTTTAATTGGTTATATGGAATAAGCTAATACATTTAATTCTACTACTTTTTAATTTTACTGAAATTAAAACCTAGGCCTTTCAATATGCGGTTTTATATAAATTACTTTATGCAAAAAAAAAACAAAAAAAAACTTTTTTCGTTTGTTTTATTTCGAAAATATTATTATTGGCTCAATTTTGGCAATGTTTGTAGCACTTTAAATTTTGGTATTTTATGTATTGTGCCAAACCCTAAACCTAACCTAAGTCCACTGTAAATTGTGTGTACTGTAAAATAAAGTGCAACCATAAACCTTTAACATTCCACTCTCCAAAACTTCTGAATGCAACGGGGTTGGCAAAATATATGATTTGAAAAATAAATATTTATTATAATAGGAAGAAAACTTTTTTTTTTTTTTTGTAATCCCAATTATAAGTAATTTATTACAAGGCACACCAAAACTGATACTCGTATTATTAGTAGATGAATTCCTAATTTACTGTGACAGTATGACACAATGTAGTGCTTCAAATCTACTAGCAAAAACAACTATTAATAAAACCAACCAAATGTAGGAATGAGGATAAGCGTTTAAGAATCAGCCATTGAAAAATCCATATTTGTTGACCACTAATCTGAATATTGGGCAGACATGTCCCCTACGGTTGTCCCTCAGTGTTTATGATGGTTATGCGTGTGATATTTTAAGCCTGAGATGTGCAAACAAGACATTTTGTTATTTAGCAACCGTCTCCAAAGAAATTTTCCAGATTTCAGGCAGAAATATCACTATTTTCTGAGAATAATTTTCATTTTCAACAGAATACCCGCCTAAACCATTGAATCACGCACAATTATAACCCAAAAAAATATATGGGGTTAAATAAAAACAAAAAAAATGTCATGTCTTTATACATAAAAAATTTGGGAAAAATTATGAAATCTCCTGTGATATGGAGTGAACCTGTTGGCAGTCAGGATGAACTCATTTAATCAGTCATATGTATGAAGCTCTTTTCAGGACGGGTGCACAAACATTTGCACTGTCTGAATTACACCGGTCTGTTTCACGGCCATAAGCAGCTAATATGAACAACCTGTCTGCTTCTGCAAAGCCTGAGGCAAACATTGATGATAAATAACACGCCATGCTCCACGGCCTTGACCTACATCAATTAATTGCTAACGTTATTCATAACTGTCAAATTAGATTAGCGCTATCATGACTTCAGCAGCCCTGAGTCATATATCATATCGCTCCTTGAGGAAGAGGGATTTCCAAACTTAGTATCTTCTCACCATGCCGATGTTGGTGTACATTTTCTTTTCTTTTTTTTTACTAAACAAGCAAAATTGTTTTGTGGTGTTTCTCAGGTGATAAATTATGTTAATCCTTGAGGGGCACTGGGGCGGAAATGAATAAAGTGCGAGTGAAGGCGAGATTAGCATATTCCCTAAATCCATTTACTGAGTGCCAGTGTTTTGGAGCAGGGCTTCCATTTCATCAGCTATTATTCCATCATTGATGCTTCATCTCACCAACCCCCACCTGCCACGGACCCAACAAAGCCCCCCTCTTTCCCGACCGCCTCGCCAAACCGCATTACAGCCTTGTGCTTATTTGACCAATATTTGAGTTGGATTAGCACGTAACCTGAGGAGGGCCATTATAGGCCATCACATCAGTGTGAATAGATGAAATGACAATCGATATGAAAACATTAACGCTAAACCGAATATCACACTAAAGTCGAATTCTATACGTATTTGTGAACACTGATTAAACGAATGGATGACTTGGCATAATGGCTTAATAAAGTCGCCTGAAACATTTTCTGTGCTATACTGAGGTAAAATCTGCAGAATGGATTCAAACATACTAAAATTTCATTTTTACAGTTTTTGTTTTAGTCAGTTTTTTGTGCTTTGATGAAATTATCCCTTAAATTTCGATAATGCTTCATCATGTCGTATAAATCGGAGTCGGTTTTACTAAAATTCCAACTTTAGTTATTTAGTTATAACTATTTAAATTAACAAATACACACAAGTTTTACACAATAATTTAAAAATGTATCAACATTTAACAAATACAAGGTTTTTCAACAATTTACCAAATGTTACCAAAATCTACTTTTGTTCTTCACCCATTGTTTTAACAGCATATGATATCCTTCTTTGACATATCAATTATTTTGATGCAAGTAATGCGTTTATTAATATAAAAAGGCAAAACATATCATAGGGTTTGTCTTTTGACAAAAATACCCTTTAAGTTTACTCAAATGACTAAAAAGACATCTAACTTAGTTGGCAAGAAGGTATAAAATTAATCAAATAAATAGTCAACATAATTACTTTTCATATATTAATTTAAAGTATCAACATTTAATAAAAGCTATAAAATTGTCCTTGTCAAGTTCCTGAAATTACATGATGCAAAGCAATTGACAAAATCAAACACATCCATCAGAAATGTTGTCGGTAAGTTTGCTATTAAATGGGGAGTAAACACATATTGGGAGCTTAAAGCATTATCAAGTTATGTTAAAAAAAGTTTTTTTATTTTTTTTATTAAAACAACACTGGCACAAGTGGGAAGATTATATTTGAAAATTGAGCTCCTGAAATAGGATTTGATTGATTGTGCTTAATTTTCATCTCATTTTTGTTATTGTTAATGAAATTAATATTTTGTCAGTAGTTTTGTATTTTGTTGTTCAATTTAGACTAGACTCTAACTTGTAGCTCAAAGCATAATCAATTTATTTTAAAAATACATTCATTAATTCATTGAGGTAAATGATAGCAAAACTGATAGCTGAAGTTTCACCATGATGCCCATAATTTTCATATTGTTTTCATTATCATTGTCGAAATCAATCATTTCTGTCAGTAATTTGGTGGTTAAATGGAGAGTTGACTTATTGGTAGCTAAAAGCACAATCAATTTAGCAGAAAGAAAAAAAACTGTAAACAAACACGTAAAACAAGCAGAAAATATGTGAAACGCCATTAAATCAGCACAAATCTGTGGAGTTCTGTGTGTGCAGATTTCGCACGGTCCTCCTGATGACCGATACGATGCAACAAGCCGATTCAAGCTCGGAAAGTGATTGGAAAAAGTAGCATCGCTGCCGCGGCGAGGCTTAAAAATTATATTCTTATTTAGAGCGAGAGGCCTTGTGCGATTCCACAGTCAAAACTAATCAGCCCTGCACCGCTCCCCTCTTGCGGCGGCCCACAGCCAGCCAAAACATATTTCCATTTTAAAGCTTTGAGATGATCAAAGAATCAGCTTAATATAATCAGCTCAAACTCCATTTACCACAAGCCCCACCGCTGCGTCTGGGGAGCGCTTCTCTTCCCCGGCCTATCTATTCGGAAACAGGTGCTATAATAGTAAATTAATTAGACGGAGGCGATGCACCTTGTTCTTTGTGGGCACCAGCCTCTTGTGGGTCACAGCCTCCAGGAAAATGCCATCTGGGCTTGAATTCCCCTCTGGGACAGGAAGGGAGTAGGGGGGCCACCCCGGCCCGCAGTTGACCGTGGCACTTTTTACATAACAATTAACCCTATTAGCCTCTCGCTCGCCATGTAGCCGCTTTACTTTTTCTGATCCTTTTGGAGGTGCACACACCTCCACGCAATGCCTTCTGCAAATGCCAGAAAGGTAGAGGCGATCAGGAGGAGGTGAGTAACCTTTACCACGCCGGATCTGCGATTCCGATGATTTATTCCCAGGGCGGGATCAGTCACGCTGGAGAAACAATCGTCCAAGATAATACAGTACATGAGCAGCAAGTGATGCGAGATTGGGAAGCACTTAGTGGTGCTAAACACACATGTGCGCTTTTGCTTCCCGACGCCTTCCCCACGCTCACTTTTTGACTTTTTAATTTCTTTGAAGTACATCTTTTAAGGTAGCTAAGTCTCAAATGGTGAGGTGAGAGCTTAAAAGCCTCGGTCCATCTGATGCTAGCAAAGCTAATAGCACGTAGCAGGCGAAAATGTGCGGAGGAATTTGACTCCACGGCCTGAAATCTGAGCGTCAGTTTGTTTTCAAGCCTCCTTTCTCCATGAAATACAGATTACTGGAAGCGGCTTGTGGTTAATGAGAGGAAAATGCTTGAAATTTTATGCCTGCAGGATTTATTTATTTTTTCAGCGAAACTTGATGTAATTAGCTAGCCACCAAAGAAAGAGATTGGGATGAAGTGAACAATGAAGCCGGAGATGGTGTATTGTCACGATACTATCATGCCTTTGAAGGGTTCAGCCATGTTTTGTGTTTTTCTGGGAGTTCCTGTGTTTGCAACACAGATTAAGTGATTAATCAGCGGATTGGATCTGAGAGGAGAGGACTATAGGATTGCGTTCCTCTGAGGTCCCGGGATCAGGCTCTGTGCAAACATCAGCATTTGACGCTAGTTGAGCGTTAAACCCCGAGCAGATGGCGGAGGATGAGTTAAGACAGCGACTGATCTGGGGAAACGGATACTGTCTAGTTAGGTTGAAAGTACCTCTGGGACAGCAGTCAAGTGTTGGACTAACCTCCTTTGCCAAAAACAAACGGTCGACCGAGCCCCTTTCTGCTCCAGCGGGGAAAGCAGAGGCTCAGCCCCCATGATGTCCCAATAATGGGGGCAAGGCTGAGGGAGGAAATTACCCCTCTCAGATCCAGCCAAACAGCGGTGGGTGTGTAAATGAAGATGAAGGTGCTAACCTTATCTCCAACCAGTTTATGAAAATGAACGGATCACACACACACAGACACACAGATGGCATGAGGTATAAAATAGAGCTGATTTGAAGGGCTATTTATTAACTTTTTGCAGCTGGATTACTGCATTAAATTCTATGTAAAAATTGACAGATAATTGGTTTAATTTATCAATCTACCAACAATCTATTGCAAGAAAATAATCATTCTGCATCTATATTAATGCTAAAAACACTAAAATATGACTTAATGGCTAACATGTGAATTAATCAAGTTGCCTGTTATGATTGAGAAACATTTCCCACACTATATTTGGGCAAAATATGCAGAATGGATTTAAATATGGTCAAATGTGTTTAGTCATAGTATTTGTCTTTTAACAAAAAAATATTTTCAATTTAGACAATGTTTTGTTCTGACATATTATTTCAAGACAGTTTTACTAAAATGGCAACAACAGTAACAAGGACAGTAATTAGAAACGCATATCAGCGCTCAAAGAAGTTCTCACCGCTTTCAATGTGTGTGTTTAGTGAATGCAGTCTGTGATAAGGCTTTGAAAAGAGATCTCATGCAACGTGCGAGTGTGTGTGTGTGTGTGTGTGCCGTGGCCTCCGTGAGGTCATGGTTTTCATACACTCAGTGTGTTGAACACCTCGTGCGATGTTGATGCCCTTCACCTGTAGGGTAAGAATTCAGCTTCTATATCACATCTTAACACACACACACCGGATGGAGAAACTCTATTGTGGTACAGTTATTGATTTTCTATCTGTAAAAAAATTATTATTAAGACTGTAAATAATTATTTGAATAATTTTATTCTTATTTAATGCTATTTTAAAAATTAAAAACATCCTTATAAATGCTAATAAATAATATATAATGTTATACCTATTTTCCACATATTAAAAATAATTCATTATTTTTAATTTCATTATTTTTAATTGATATTTTAGGATTAATTTAGTATTGATTTTAATATCCAGATTGAGTATTTGGTGAAAATGAAGCACGGCACAAATGCTGATATCAGCATTGTGGCAATAAATGAATATGCTCTCAAATCATCAGACACGGGCTGGACTCATTTTCATCGCGGCTGATAATTTCAGGTTGCTTTTCTCTGACACACTCGGCATTATGTGTGATCATAAAGAGCTAATAATCTGGTTAAGAGGATTTGGAGCTGAAGTGTCTCATTCAATCTTGATTTGAGATTTCACATGCTTCTTTAATAATCAGAGAGTGGGTCTTGATAGAGGTGCGCGGATATACTTTTTGGAGGGTGTAGGTCTATCTATAATCAATTCTTTTTTCTTTAAGACACTCATTAATTGGCAAAAATGATAGCCTTCCATCAATATGTCCTTAAAAAGCATGCTGCCGGTACTTTTTTCTCTTTAATTCAATCAAATCTTTGCAGCAACCGGCCTCCTTCACAGAGATAATGCGGTTAGGCTTTTGTGTTCCAATACTACGAGCCGGCTGATTCTTTTCAAAGTGCAAAAACTTGAGAGGTTGAATGAAGTCTCCTATTATTCCATAAAACATTGAAGATTACAGAAGAAAACGTTAGCCATTTCAAAAGCTGCTGTAATGAAACCCAGACCGTGAGCTCTAATATTCTTACAATATTACTGTTTTTACCCTCTGAGCAGCACAGCAAGTCTATTATAAGCTTACCGTACACGAGTTAGAGATATTATTACGGTAAGAAAAATTCTGCAGAAAATGCATAAAATATCTAGTTGATGAAAATGATATTTTAGATGATGGGGAGGTGCAAAATTAAATTAAATACTGGAACTATCACACATAAATTACAATTTTGGTATTGTAATTTTACAAATATTTTGGTATATTGTCATAAACAATTTACCATATTTTACCTAAATTTACCAGCTTTAACAGATTATGTCAAAAATAAAATATTTCATGTGATTTTTGCATGCATTATTAAGTGCAACATTAACCAAATATTTAGATTTTATATATTAATGCATCAACATAAAAAAGAAAGAAAGAAATCACAATTTTGGTATTATAATTTGTAATAAATGTTGGCAAGTTGTTATTAAAAACTCATATCATGCAATTTTTTCATGGATTATTAAGTGCAAAATTAAACCAAATATGTAAACATTTTGCATATTAGCACATCAACATAAGTCACAATTGTGGCATTGTTATGATGTTATAAACAATATAACCAATGTTACCAAAAATAATGTCATGCAATTTTTGCATGTGTTATCATGTAACCAAATATTTAAACGTTTTATATATTTACGTATCAACACTAACAAATAAATCACAATTTTGTTATTATAATGTTAGATCAATTTTGGTATATTGATTTACCAAAATCGACTATCATTCTACGCACATTATCTTTACAATTATTGCATGTATTATTAAGTACAAAATTAATCCAAATATGTAAACATGTTCCATATTAATGCATCAACATTTAACAAATGCATTACAATTTTGCCATGTTTATATTATTATAAACAATACACCAAATTGTACCTAAATATATAGCCTACTATATTAACATATCAACTAGTAAAATACAATTTTGGTACTATAATTTGAAGTAAAATGTGTTATTTTATCAAAATCGGCTATCATTCTATGTCAAAAACTAAAAGAATTCATGCCATGCGATTCTTGCATGTCAACAAACAAACAAAACACATACAAAAAAAAAAAAAACACAGATAACTGCCCATCCTCAAAATATTTAATGTTCCTCGTCTTTGAAATGTCACTTCGCCGAGGGAAGTGAAGACAAGTGTTGTTGTTAAAATGTCTGTCTGTCAAAGGCAAAATGTCTCGCTATCGAGAAACAGAGTGCAGGGCTAAAAGGGGCCGATTCCGAGCCCAGATAACATATGGAAATTGCCACTGGAGAAAATTAGTGTTGTTCAGCAGCTCGCCGATAAGCACCTATTTGCTTTTGGTCATAGTGGCTTCTCACACTTTATAAACCATCATTTAATTACACTGACGAGGGCTGATTGTCAGCGGTGCCGTAAGGTAGAGGGGCCCCGGGTGCGAGAGCAAGAGAGAGCACTCGCAGGGGCCGAGAGCACAAAGAGGGAAATTATACGTGTCCTTGGCATTTCAATCACCATCCCTAATGCATTAGAGTTCAATTACATTAGACACTTCTGCAAAGGAGAGAAAAGAGACAAATTAAAGACAAAAGTAGTTGTAGAGCTGCGGGGAGAAAAGAAAACATTTGTGAACATAAATGGGGGTCATTTCTAGCAATCACGACTAGTGCGTTTCTTCATTCAAAAATAAAATATTACATTAAAATGTATTACTCTATAACAAGAGTTCAAAATAATAGGGTGTAGAATTGCATTGTTTTTACTATTTGTAGCACTTAAAGTGCATTATAAATGAAATGCATTAATAAAAGCAAGACATCTTCATTTTCAATAAATTACAGTCAAATCGGATTCCAGACGAATTTTGAACTGCTTTTCCTTCTTCTTTAATTACTGTCACTTCAGGTTTATCTCCGTTAAGGATTATCAAAAGATCAATTTCAGCCGGTTTCTTCTAATGAAGCGCTTACGCTGAGGGAATTATGTTTGATGTAATTGCTGTAGGTAAGACATATATCATAGTTTCCTGATGCGCCTCCTGCTCTGCAGAGCTATAGGATGAGTTTGACTGCAGGCTAGTGTTTTGTTGCCATCTATTGGAGTAAAAGCTCATCTTATCTGCAGCAGATGAGCAAGGCAGTGCTGTCCGGAGCAAAATCGCTGATCTGATGTGATTGGGAGTGAAATCAAAGCTATTTATATATATAATAAATGAGTTTGATCGTTTTGGATAATTCATTTATCATTAAATGTTTTAAAGAGGAGAAGATAAATGGTAAAACATTTAACATTTATTATATACAGTTTGATAAGGAACAATATGTTTCAATGTGGATTTAGACTTATTAGCATAAATATAAATATATCAGTGGATAAAGAACACATCTCTACTAATATATCATTTCTATATAATATATAATAACAATATATAATTTCTACTGCTATTTAAAAGTAAAATAAATGTAAAGAATAATTATTTTATAATATTATAAACCATTTATTTTTACCATTATATATTCAATTAAAAATAAAACATAAAATACATAATAAAACAAATAAATAAATAATACTAACATTCTGTCTCTGGACATTAATAATCAAAAACATGAGAAAAAAATAATAAATTAATTAATTAACCAATTAAATGCATTAACTGAGCATTATTGTTTTCATGAATAGTTACCTTTAAACAGACAGCTTGGATATTATAAATAAATCATGATACTAAAATATGAAACTATTCTCTATAGTATCAGATTCATTGTGTTTACTAGAATATGGCAGACACTAAGCAAACGGCAGCTTTCTTCTTCTAGTCTATACTGTAGGGGGCACTGCCTCCATACTAATATACATCATGGCTAATTACTCAGCTTCATTAATTAGCCTGAAGCTGGAAGTGTAATCAGACAACAATATACAAGCCTGACAGTCCTGCGTTTGTGCCTGTACTGCTTAAATATTAAAATATCAAAAACAATTGTGCTGTCACAAGACTTATGGAAGGGAAAAAACCCCTAACATGATTAATAAATGTAATAAATGCATAAATTATACTTTATCCCACAATTCTAAGGGCTCTCCTTACATTTCCAGTGTGAATGAAGGGTAAGT